>NW_007381939.1:26323-36801 GCF_000475195.1 Diaphorina citri | reverse complement strand
ATTTTTTTTTTTTAAGGTTAACAAACAACGCAGCTAATAATGACACTCTTTAAACGTAATAAAGAATTAAATTCAAATTGGCACAGACCTTTAGCGATTTACTATTAAATATAAAAACATTAAATACAGTTCAACACCATAGTATCTCAACAACGACAGTACCTTCCAACACAACTTAAACGAAGAGACCTATCACCAAGGAAACAAGTTGAACCGTCAACAACCAACTCATATCTGACGAGAAGTTACATAAAGAGTCGTGAGCGACGAGTAGGACATGCGCTTTACGAGCTTAAGGGATTAAGAGGCGAAAGAAAAATATCCCCTCTCTATAACACATTGCTATCACCTAGGCGCTACCCGCTGGTGTAACAAACCAGACGTGATCTAAACGAAGAGAGGATGGCTACTTGTACGCTATCGGAGGTCTACCTACTTAGAAACAACGAGCAACCATAATACCACATACCGCTGGCTCGACAAGCCTTGCATTACACTAGTAAATCTTTTTAAAACTAGTGAAGGAAACATAAAAGGGCAACAGATTTAGAAATAACCACTCACTCAAATGTAGTCACTCTTCAAACCTTCAGTAATCTTGGAACTAAGAAGGCCAAACTTAAGTAAACTATCTCCGATAATAACTTAAATTGTCCAAGCCCAGAGTTGGATTGGGAGGCAGTGACTAGAGTTCTAGTCCTCTACAAGGAGTTTTAAGAACAGAGCTTGCCAACATTTTGAAAGAAAAGCAAGTCGGCAGTCTGGGTTGGCGAAGCAAGGCGGAAAACTAAGTAATAGAAGCGGTATAGGCCCTAGGTCGGTAAAACGTGTTCCCTAGAAGTATCGGACATGTTCCACTCAACCTAATATAAGGCAGTATACTAAAGGGAAGTTTAACACCAACGACATTTATAAGACCTTTCATACATTGAAAGTCATACCATTATACGAATAATAACCTCAAGAGTAGAACCTTTGGAGATCCAAGAAGTAAACATCATTATACACTTAGCAATGTCACCAGAAGATACCTAAAGACCGCCCCTTAATAAGTAAGGCTGCCTTTAAGTGACGGTTGTTACGACCGATTCAACCCCTATTGATCGGTCGTAGAAAGATTTTGCAGAGATTTTTACCCAATTCAATCGTTAACGACCAATAGAGTTGGATATCGATGAACAACACCGTCACTCTAGGCAGCCTTACTATTAGGTATAGGTACATTTCGGACATTGCCTTAAGTGTAATTAAATGTGATGTTTACTTCTGGTACACCAAAGTTGACCGACCTTGAGGTTGGGCTTAATATTTTATAAATGGATAGACTTTCAACTATGAAAGTCCTATAAAGTTCTTGGTGTTAAACTTCTTTAGTAAACTGCTGTTATATTAGTTCGAGTGGAAATGGTCCGAATACTTTGTGAGGGAACACTTTTACCGCCTCTAGGGCTATACCGCTCTCATTTACTTAGTTATTCACGACTTTGCTTCGCAACCCAGACTGCCGACTTGTCTTTTCTTTCAACTTGGCAAGCTCTGTTTAAAACTCCTTGAAGACTGAGAACTCTAGTCACAGCCTCCCAATCCACGCTTGGGCTTGAACATTTAAGATTATAAACGGAGAAGTTATAACTTAAGTTTGGCTTCTTAGTCCAAATTACTGAAGTTAAAGAGTGACCTACCTTTTGAGTTGAGTGGTTATTTCAAACGTTTCCCTTTTAGTTTCTCTTCAGCCTAGTTTTAAAAGATTTACCCTTGGAGTCTAGTTGTTGCAAGGTGCTGGTGACCACGGGATTAAATTTGGTAGATGAGCTCGTGTTTCTAAGTAGTAACTCCATAGCGTAATACCTATCCCACTCTTCGTTGTAACAAGTCGGGTTCTGTTACACTCGCGGGTAGCGCTAAGGTGAAGCAATGTGTTATAGGGAGAGGGTTTTTCTTTCGCCTCTTAAGTCCCTTAAAGCTAGTAAAGCCATTCCTACTCGTCGCTACTGACCTGCTGTATACACTTCCTCGTCAGATTATGAGTTTGGGATGATTGTGACGTTCAACTATGTTTCTAGGGTGATAGTCCTCTTTCTGTTTAAAGTTGTGTTGGAAAGGATACTGTCGTTGTTGGAGATACGATGGTGTTGAACTTGTATTAATAGTATTTATATGTTAATAGTGAATACGCTAAAGGTCTGTGGCAAATTTAACATTATTCTGCTTTACACCGATATATATACTTCACCCGCACGCTACACTTACTTAGCTCGCGTTGCTCCTCTGTTAACGCTTAAAAAGAAAATGAACTGGGGTTATACAGCGATTGGTGCCAACCATATAACACGGGGGTTGTATGTTTGACGTCGTTGGATCAACCTAAAAGTTGATGAAGAACTTGGCCGCGTCACAGGAACTGTTACTATTAATGAAATTTTAGGATCATCATCTAGATTGGAACATCTAATGACCCACAATTAGAACATTTATGAAGTGTTCCCGGTTCTTGACCCCAACTATTTCGCTACACCACTGCGGTATATGTGCCCCCACATACACAACTGCAGCAACCTCGTTGATTTCAACTACTTTCTTGAACCGGCGCAGGTCCTTGACATGATAATTACTTTCAAATCCAGTAGTAGGATCTTTAACCTTGTAGATTACTGGGTTAATCTTGTAAATTACTTCACAAGGGCCAATCCATAAGTGATCCAACTTGGCGTTGTAATGATCTGCGGCATTCGAGAGACGAAAGTTTCTCCGAAGCACCATTTCTCCAACATCATACTGAACATCCAAGTTATGACGCCTATTGTAGTATGTTGCCTGTTTCCTTGACGACTTGATTTGATTCAGCTTAACAAGCTCATAGATATCCTTGATTGCTTGCTGTCTGAACACATACTCAGGATAAGCATCTTCTGGTGACGCATCAGTTGCACGAGATTCCAAATCTCTTCTAAGTTGATGAACAGGATGGGTTTCTCGTCCATACATGAGGAAATGAGGAGTAAATCCCGTGGTGCTCTGAACAGAAGTGTTGATAGCATATGCAACTTCGGGCAGGAAGGTACACCAGTTGGTTTGACGGCTGTTGATGTAAGCTCTGATGATTTGTTTCACCACTCGATTTTGTCGTTCCACACTGTTTGCTTGAGGATGATACGGTGGAGTTCGCTGGTGTTCGAAACCATAGGTTTCGGACAAAGTCTTCATCAGACTGTTGATAAATGGAGTTCCATTGTCAGTAATGATACGACGAGGAGCGCCATACCGATTCAAAATGGTTTTCTTGAAGTGCTGAGTTACCGTTTTACCAGTAGAATTACGAAGAGGTATTATCTCAACATATTTGGTGAACTCATCCAACATTACCAGGATAAACTTGTTCTGATTTGAGGAACAAGGCAAAGGTCCAATTAGATCAAGATACCAAACATCAGCAGGTTTCACTGGTCGACGTGAATACATCTGTCCGGGTGGCTTACCCACAACAGGTTTAGTCTTCTGACAGGTGGTGCAAGAACGTACATAATCGGCTACATCTTGAAACATTCCAGGCCAGAAATAAAAGGCCGAAATCCGGTTGAAAGTTTTCAGAATTCCTAAATGACCAGATTGCATATCATCATGATTTTGAGTAAGTATGGTAGATATTTGAGCTAAAGTGGGTACCAACTTCCAAGGGTCTCGAGCATCATCTTCAAGTAAAAGTTCAAGAGGTTCAAGTTTATGATAATACAACAATGAATCATTCAAGGAATATTCAGGATGATCTTCAGGTTTGTCGCGAATCTTTTGTACCATTTCCTGATACCAAGTCTCATAAGTAGAGGCATCAGAAATAAGCGACAACAATGTAGTTTCTCCTTCATCTGGCGGTTCATCGGGGGAATTTATCCTACTTAAAGCATCTGGGATAAAGTGAATACGCCCACTTCGGTGTTTGAAATTGATTTCATAACCTTGCATTTCCATAATCCATCGTGAGAGACGAGCAGTTGGATTCTTTAACGAGTGAAGCCACTGTAATGAACGATGATCCGTAACACAAGTAATTGGATAACCTTCAATATAAGGTCGGAATCGTTTGATAGCAAAGATCACTGCCAGTAACTCCAGCTCAGTCACAGAATAATTCTTTTCTGCTTTGGTCAAGCTACGACTAGCATATTCGATTACCCGATCCACATCATCAATAGTTTGGATTAGCACTGCTCCAAGACCGACTAAAGAAGCATCCGTTTCTATCCGAAATTCCTTACTCCAATCTGGTCTAGACAAAACCGGAGGTGTAGTTAAGACAGTCTTTAAATCATCCAAAGCTTTCTGTTGCGCTTCGGTCCAAAACCACTTTTGCCCCTTCTTTAGAAGTTTAGTTAGAGGGTTCAACTGTTTACTCAAGTTGGGTATGAATTTCTTATACCACGCGACCATTCCGATAATGCGGCGTAACTGTTTAACACTAGTAGGTGTTGGATACTCTAACACTGGTTTAATCTTATCCGGATCGATTCGCAGACCTTCACGATCCACGATATAACCCAAATATTTGACCTGCGAGGCTCCGAACTCGCTTTTTGCCCAGTTAATCTTTAGTCGAGCAGCTCGAAGTCGATCGAAGACGTCTTCCAAAATGGATAAGTGAGCGGACAGTGATTCGGTAACAATGATTACATCGTCTAAGTAACGGAAAACGAACGGTTCGAGATCGGGTCCATCCAAAACTTGGTCTATCAGACGTTGAAATTCGCCTGGGGCGTTAGTCAAGCCAAAAGTGAGACGTTTGAACTGATAAAACCCCTTACCAGGTACTTGAAACGCGGTGAACTGTCGACAATCCGGAGCTAAAGGTATTAGCCAGAATGCCTTCTGTAAGTCAAGTTTAGAGATATATTTGCAGTACTTTAGACTAACCAGGATGTTACTCATGTTAGGCAAGGGATACTTGTCCTTAACAGTCACAGCATTCAACTTCCGAAAGTCCAATACAGGTCTGTAGGTGTTGTCCGGTTTCTTCACCAACAGTATAGGATTGGTCCATTCGCTACGGCTCGGTTCGATCACATCGTCCGCCAACATTTTTTCAACCTCCTCATTAATAATTTGCTGCATCTGAGGATTAACGGGATATGGACGTTGTCGAATTGGAGTATAGTCGGTTAATTGAATCCGGTGTTCAACCAAATCGGTCGTACCCAAGTCCTGTGGTTCCAAAGCTTTGGCTTTGTCTACCAGCTCTTCCAACTCAGTCCGTTGAGCATCCGTCAACTCCTGTATACCAGAACAACTAGATTCTTCATCACAATTACCATTTATAAACGCAAAAGTCTGTTCAGGAAAGCCAGAATAAAACCATCTCTTAGATTTTCCATTAATCACCATGCCAACAGTGGTTATAAAATCTAGACCCAAAACTAGTGCGCTAGATAAGTTTGGTAAGTACTTGACTGGTAGGTTACCTCCTGGAAAGCCTTCTAAAGAAAAGGGGAGATTAACTATGGTGTCAATCTTCTCAACCTGTCCATTGGCCACAAGTACGCCTTCTTCCGGTATGCGGTAAGTCGACAATTTGACATCTTTAAACAGTTGCAAACCTTTGGTTGAAATGTACGAATTAGAAGCACCCGTGTCAACTAATCCCTTAATCTTAACTCCGCAAACGTTCAAAGTAACGTGCCAACGTTGATCTCCTCCACGCAAGGAGTGAATGTCGGTAAGTTCATTAGTAGGAACTTCCGTCTGTGTGCTGATATGATTACGCGAAGAGTTAGCTCGAGTAGCCTCGGTGATTACTTCGCTATTAACCGAGGGTTTTAGTTTTCCGCCGGTCTACAACGACAATACTTAGGCCATCTGTGACAACGTTCACATCTATTATCATGCTGGCGATGACAATAGTAGTTATCAGTATTATCAGGATGGTTTGGAGGAATATTAGTATTGTTATGGTTTCGATAATTTGAAGTAACATTATTGTTTACTGCAGAAACAGCACCTTTGGACGGTTGGTTATTTGGAGTCCAACGAGGTTTAGGAGGGTGGTGAGGTTTAGGAGTAGATGGGGGTGGTGAGGTGAACAACCGACAGGATTCAATCCTCTTCATAAGATTCTCAAGCTGATCGAACGAATTGATGGTCTGAAACTGCAAGCCTTCCTGATAAATGGGTAGACTGTTTTTAAGGACAAGTCTTAACTCTTGCTCCAAGGGCATCATTAATGGTAATCTCGATAACATGACACGCATGGAGGCAATATATAAGACGACAGGTTCCTGAGGTTGCTGTCTTCGGGTGAGAATCTCTTCCATAAGCATGAGATCATAATTTATGGGACCAAATGAAGCTCGGAGCTGTTCGGCCAAGGAATCCCAATCGTCGAAATCGTTGCGTCGAGACATGTACCATAGTTTGGCGGGGCCATCAAATAACTCCGCGGCGCAGGTGAAAATCTGTTCCCATGTTGCCATCCGACTTTGCCGCTTCAGGTCTAGTTCGTCAAGGAACATGTCGATTGGCATGTTTTCCCCAGTGAACTTTAATTTCCAAGAGTAAATCTTGGGATCTCGATTTGTTCGATCCTCAACTGGCTCGGCAGGTGCATTTGCTATGCTCACCCGTGGTTGTGAAGTGCTGTTCCTAAGTAGGTTGTCCATGAATCCTTGGTACAAAGACTCCCGACGTTCTGTGAGTTGATCGACCTCCAATATGGTAGCTCGATCTTCCAGACAATTTAAAGCTTCGCTAACCTGAGTGAGAAGGTCACCTCTTGCATCCTCGGGCCAAGAATTAACTCTATGAACATAATGGTTTAAACGGGCAGACAGTCTATTGTAGTCCAAACACCCTTCGTCTCCAACAAATTGACGAGCCAGCAATACAACTTGTCTAATTTCAGGCACTATCTTTTGATCATCAGCATCATATGGATGACGGGTATCGTCAATCACAGCTGAGCCAATTTTCACCTGTCGCATTAGAGCTCGCAATTGCGACCGTCGATTTGTCAGCGTTCCTTCAGGCTCTCCTCCCCGAGTTATAATCTCAAAGTTTACTTCTTCAAGTTGCAAATAAGCAACATCCTTAGATGCAAGCTTGTAGTCCGCCATTATAGTTTTCGTCAAATAATTTAATTTCAAAATTGGAAAATTCTAAATGTTCAATAATGCAAAATTATAAAATCAAGGAAAAGCGCAAGCACAAGTTCAGAATAAGTTTAATTCAAGTTTAAACTAACAATAAATTAACATTTACAAGACAAGAACAATCAAACCCAACTATTGATTCCAAGTTTCAAGGAAATTTTCTTTGTAATAATTAAATAAATAAATAAATAAATAATTTACTTTATCAATAAATTTCAAATTATTAAATAAATTCAATTAGAATTATGGGTTACCAGCAACAACAACAATCCCTCTCCAAATTTAAATAAAGTTTTAGCCGGTAGCATGCCCCAATGCACTAGCCAATATCACAGATAATATTAAAGAAATAATTTATAATGCAAAGAGCAATTTTCACACATAGCAATTTAACAAATTATTAACACATATGTAAGTTACTTTACATTAATTGAAATCTGATCCCATTAACAGACTAACAAAATTCATTTATTTTACAAGATTTATTTGAATAAACTTAATGCTTGCACCGAAATTTAATTTATCTAAATTAAATCAGTTAAAATTCAAATTGTTTAATATTTAAATTAATTACCAAAAATTATTTAACTCTTTAACACAACACAATTATTTCACAATGAACAAGGAAATACAGAAGTACAAAGTATGAACAAGGAAATACAGAAGTACAAAGTAATTACAAGTACCAAGATTTGCATTATTTACCATGTCTGGAGTCGCACAAATAATAAGTAGACTTTCGCGTTAATAACCTTCTCCCCACACTTGTTCAAGCCCCAAAGGTGATTGGGAGGCTGTGACTAGAGTTCTAGTCTTTCAAGGAGTTTTAAGAACAGAGCTTGCAAGGTTTGAAAGAAAAGACAAGCGGCACCGCTCCTGTTGCGAAGCGCAAAAGCTTAAAACTAAGTAAAAGGACGCGGTAAAAGGGCCCTAGCGGTCGTAAACAGTCGCTTCCCTCCCAAAGTATCGGGACATTTTCCACTCAACTATATCAACAGCAGTTTACTACAAAAGGAAAGTTTAACACCAAGATACTTTGGATAGGGGACTTTCATAGTTGAAAGTCATCCATTATAAAATATAAGCCCAAACTCCAAGTGAACTTTGGTGTCACCAGAAGTAAAAACACTCAATTCAAGTACGACTTTAAGCAATGTCCGAAGTACCTATACCTAATAGTAAGGCTGCCTAAGTGACGGGTTGTTAACGACCCGATTCAAGCCCTATTGGTTCGTCGTTGAAGGTTTGAGAGATTTTTACCCAATTCAATCGTTAACGACCCACCGTACACGGGGTTACGGTGGATCATCAGTTATAAAGAAGTATGACTACAGAGGGCAGTTTAAGAGTATTGACTACAGAGGCAGTTATAAGAGTATGACCGTACAGAGGCAGTTAAAGAGCTATGGACTGACAGGGAGGGCAGTTTACCGTAGAGAGGACTGGTTGACTTCCTACACATTAAAGAGTCTACCTTGGTTTAATCTATCAATCCCCACAAGGACAACGGATAAATCAATTCTATACCCCCGACGACTTGACATTATACTCAAATGCTCTAATACACCTGGGTGATGGGAAGAACAGGGTAGTTGACGAAGGTCCATTCTGGGTTGGTATAATGTAATCCACTCAATTCCGGATCGGGAAGGCATGTATATAAGTCTGTATGTGTTGATTGGTCGTGGCAACGAAACCGAGGTGTGATGCCATAGTGAGTGGGAAAGGTAGAACCTTCGGAACTTAACCTATTAAACTCATCGTTAACAAGTTGGAAGTGTTTACACTCGGACTCCTTCTTAAATGTAGTCAAAGATTTCCCCTTTATTGGATGTACGCACTCACGACTCACCTGAGTCAACAAAATAAACAAATTTAACATTTGTATTATTTTACAACAAATTTACAATTAACATATAGTCTTAATTGGGTTTGAGGAAGAAGAAGTAGAGTCATGGAATAGGATCGATTGTGTTGGTCGGTCGGACTAGCTGAATAAGCTACCGGGTTTCCAGCCGGATTGACAAGAGGCTGTCTGATAGGGAAAAAACCCCGTCCCTCAGTTTGTTCCGGGATCCGAAAGCAATATTTTTTACTGCGGAACGCTTGATCCTGAGGCCTTTTGTCCACAATCAAAAACCTAGACCCATGTGGTTTGGAACTCTGACTTTTTTTTTTTTTTTTTTTTTGAAATTGTATAAATTAAAGTAATGAAACCATAAAGTTCAAAAATTGTTCTTTTGAACACCGCGAGGAAAGTTTTTTTTTTTTTTTTTTTTTTTTTTTTACTAAAACTGAGTTAATTTGGAAGTGTTAATGTTAATTGGTCTAACTTGTTGTCAAAGACAAAAGTGAACAATAGCAGTAATACACTTACAAACCACACGTGGAACAATTGTAACACTTGTACCCATTAGCGAAGTTGTAACTAACTAAAGTTAACCTGGAAAGTTAGGGTTAACCACGCTAATCATCAAATCCACTTACAAAACGCAAATGTCACGATTTCCATCGAACAAGACGCTCATTAAAACGTTTATCTTAATTATCAACCATGTACTTCATGCCCCTGTGGAGAAAAATAACACATGTACAGAGACCTTAGACATGTATAAATAACTAACTCATTCTTAATAACGTCAAAGGACCTATGGATCCAGTGACCGAGACATTACAAAGGTTCCAAACTAACTAAGTTGAGACAAGTGGAGTCCACCACACGAACCCAGAAACCCTTAAAACGTGAACCACAATCAAATCATAGCCCCTACATCCATTGAATATCCCTAAACGGTTGGAATCCCCATCCTATCGTCAAAGTTATCTCTTGTGTCGTTTACCGTAAAATGGGACATCCATGTCATGGTCTTTTTTTTTTTTTTTTTAGAACATCATCGAATCGGTGTCCCTATAAGAAGTGGAACTGACACACATCCATCGTTGTTAAGAAATCAATCCAAATCCGGTCTAACTCCCAAATCCGATCCTCATCCATAATCCATAACTTCTCGAGAGTTATCAATCCTAATTAAAATCTAAATCAAAAGGGTTTTAACAAGATCCAACACTTTGTGTACCAATTAATCTTCAAACACCACGATTCGTCTTTTTTTTTTTTTTTTTTTTTTTTTTTAGTTGAAACAAAATTTCCTATGATTTGACTTCACGCTCTACAAAATAACCTGAGTACTCAAGTAGGACACACTAGTCTTCACTTAAAACCTAACACAGTGTTTAACAACATCATAAACGACCAAGATCTAAACTTGATTAAACCTTAAAGAAAGGTGTAGAAAACCCAGTGACCTGAGTGTACCCAAGATTAATAACATGTAATAACCACAG
>NW_007381939.1:19201-24529 GCF_000475195.1 Diaphorina citri | reverse complement strand
CTTGACCCCAACTATTTCGCTACACCACTGCGGTATATGTGCCCCCACATACACAACTGCAGCAACCTCGTTGATTTCAACTACTTTCTTGAACCGGCGCAGGTCCTTGACATGATAATTACTTTCAAATCCAGTAGTAGGATCTTTAACCTTGTAGATTACTGGGTTAATCTTGTAAATTACTTCACAAGGGCCAATCCATAAGTGATCCAACTTGGCGTTGTAATGATCTGCGGCATTCGAGAGACGAAAGTTTCTCCGAAGCACCATTTCTCCAACATCATACTGAACATCCAAGTTATGACGCCTATTGTAGTATGTTGCCTGTTTCCTTGACGACTTGATTTGATTCAGCTTAACAAGCTCATAGATATCCTTGATTGCTTGCTGTCTGAACACATACTCAGGATAAGCATCTTCTGGTGACGCATCAGTTGCACGAGATTCCAAATCTCTTCTAAGTTGATGAACAGGATGGGTTTCTCGTCCATACATGAGGAAATGAGGAGTAAATCCCGTGGTGCTCTGAACAGAAGTGTTGATAGCATATGCAACTTCGGGCAGGAAGGTACACCAGTTGGTTTGACGGCTGTTGATGTAAGCTCTGATGATTTGTTTCACCACTCGATTTTGTCGTTCCACACTGTTTGCTTGAGGATGATACGGTGGAGTTCGCTGGTGTTCGAAACCATAGGTTTCGGACAAAGTCTTCATCAGACTGTTGATAAATGGAGTTCCATTGTCAGTAATGATACGACGAGGAGCGCCATACCGATTCAAAATGGTTTTCTTGAAGTGCTGAGTTACCGTTTTACCAGTAGAATTACGAAGAGGTATTATCTCAACATATTTGGTGAACTCATCCAACATTACCAGGATAAACTTGTTCTGATTTGAGGAACAAGGCAAAGGTCCAATTAGATCAAGATACCAAACATCAGCAGGTTTCACTGGTCGACGTGAATACATCTGTCCGGGTGGCTTACCCACAACAGGTTTAGTCTTCTGACAGGTGGTGCAAGAACGTACATAATCGGCTACATCTTGAAACATTCCAGGCCAGAAATAAAAGGCCGAAATCCGGTTGAAAGTTTTCAGAATTCCTAAATGACCAGATTGCATATCATCATGATTTTGAGTAAGTATGGTAGATATTTGAGCTAAAGTGGGTACCAACTTCCAAGGGTCTCGAGCATCATCTTCAAGTAAAAGTTCAAGAGGTTCAAGTTTATGATAATACAACAATGAATCATTCAAGGAATATTCAGGATGATCTTCAGGTTTGTCGCGAATCTTTTGTACCATTTCCTGATACCAAGTCTCATAAGTAGAGGCATCAGAAATAAGCGACAACAATGTAGTTTCTCCTTCATCTGGCGGTTCATCGGGGGAATTTATCCTACTTAAAGCATCTGGGATAAAGTGAATACGCCCACTTCGGTGTTTGAAATTGATTTCATAACCTTGCATTTCCATAATCCATCGTGAGAGACGAGCAGTTGGATTCTTTAACGAGTGAAGCCACTGTAATGAACGATGATCCGTAACACAAGTAATTGGATAACCTTCAATATAAGGTCGGAATCGTTTGATAGCAAAGATCACTGCCAGTAACTCCAGCTCAGTCACAGAATAATTCTTTTCTGCTTTGGTCAAGCTACGACTAGCATATTCGATTACCCGATCCACATCATCAATAGTTTGGATTAGCACTGCTCCAAGACCGACTAAAGAAGCATCCGTTTCTATCCGAAATTCCTTACTCCAATCTGGTCTAGACAAAACCGGAGGTGTAGTTAAGACAGTCTTTAAATCATCCAAAGCTTTCTGTTGCGCTTCGGTCCAAAACCACTTTTGCCCCTTCTTTAGAAGTTTAGTTAGAGGGTTCAACTGTTTACTCAAGTTGGGTATGAATTTCTTATACCACGCGACCATTCCGATAATGCGGCGTAACTGTTTAACACTAGTAGGTGTTGGATACTCTAACACTGGTTTAATCTTATCCGGATCGATTCGCAGACCTTCACGATCCACGATATAACCCAAATATTTGACCTGCGAGGCTCCGAACTCGCTTTTTGCCCAGTTAATCTTTAGTCGAGCAGCTCGAAGTCGATCGAAGACGTCTTCCAAAATGGATAAGTGAGCGGACAGTGATTCGGTAACAATGATTACATCGTCTAAGTAACGGAAAACGAACGGTTCGAGATCGGGTCCATCCAAAACTTGGTCTATCAGACGTTGAAATTCGCCTGGGGCGTTAGTCAAGCCAAAAGTGAGACGTTTGAACTGATAAAACCCCTTACCAGGTACTTGAAACGCGGTGAACTGTCGACAATCCGGAGCTAAAGGTATTAGCCAGAATGCCTTCTGTAAGTCAAGTTTAGAGATATATTTGCAGTACTTTAGACTAACCAGGATGTTACTCATGTTAGGCAAGGGATACTTGTCCTTAACAGTCACAGCATTCAACTTCCGAAAGTCCAATACAGGTCTGTAGGTGTTGTCCGGTTTCTTCACCAACAGTATAGGATTGGTCCATTCGCTACGGCTCGGTTCGATCACATCGTCCGCCAACATTTTTTCAACCTCCTCATTAATAATTTGCTGCATCTGAGGATTAACGGGATATGGACGTTGTCGAATTGGAGTATAGTCGGTTAATTGAATCCGGTGTTCAACCAAATCGGTCGTACCCAAGTCCTGTGGTTCCAAAGCTTTGGCTTTGTCTACCAGCTCTTCCAACTCAGTCCGTTGAGCATCCGTCAACTCCTGTATACCAGAACAACTAGATTCTTCATCACAATTACCATTTGTAAACGCAAAAGTCTGTTCAGGAAAGCCAGAATAAAACCATCTCTTAGATTTTCCATTAATCACCATGCCAACAGTGGTTATAAAATCTAGACCCAAAACTAGTGCGCTAGATAAGTTTGGTAAGTACTTGACTGGTAGGTTACCTCCTGGAAAGCCTTCTAAAGAAAAGGGGAGATTAACTATGGTGTCAATCTTCTCAACCTGTCCATTGGCCACAAGTACGCCTTCTTCCGGTATGCGGTAAGTCGACAATTTGACATCTTTAAACAGTTGCAAACCTTTGGCTGAAATGTACGAATTAGAAGCACCCGTGTCAACTAATCCCTTAATCTTAACTCCGCAAACGTTCAAAGTAACGTGCCAACGTTGATCTCCTCCACGCAAGGAGTGAATGTCGGTAAGTTCGTTAGTAGGAACTTCCGTCTGTGTGCTGATGTGATTACGCGAAGAGTTAGCTCGAGTAGCCTCGGTGATTACTTCGCTATTAACCGAGGGTTTTAGTTTTCCGCCGGTCTACAACGACAATACTTAGGCCATCTGTGACAACGTTCACATTTATTATCATGCTGGCGATGACAATAGTAGTTATCAGTATTATCAGGACGGTTTGGAGGAATATTGGTATTGTTAAGGTTTCGATAATTTGAAGAAACATTATTGTTTACTGCAGAAACAGCACCTTTGGACGGTTGGTTATTTGGAGTCCAACGAGGTTTAGGAGGGTGGTGAGGTTTAGGAGTAGATGGGGGTGGTGAGGTGAACAACCGACAGGATTCAATCCTCTTCATAAGATTCTCAAGCTGATCGAACGAATTGATGGTCTGAAACTGCAAGCCTTCCTGATAAATGGGTAGACTGTTTTTAAGGACAAGTCTTAACTCTTGCTCCAAGGGCATCATTAATGGTAATCTCGATAACATGACACGCATGGAGGCAATATATAAGACGACAGGTTCCTGAGGTTGCTGTCTTCGGGTGAGAATCTCTTCCATAAGCATGAGATCATAATTTATGGGACCAAATGAAGCTCGGAGCTGTTCGGCCAAGGAATCCCAATCGTCGAAATCGTTGCGTCGAGACATGTACCATAGTTTGGCGGGGCCATCAAATAACTCCGCGGCGCAGGTGAAAATCTGTTCCCATGTTGCCATCCGACTTTGCCGCTTCAGGTCTAGTTCGTCAAGGAACATGTCGATTGGCATGTTTTCCCCAGTGAACTTTAATTTCCAAGAGTAAATCTTGGGATCTCGATTTGTTCGATCCTCAACTGGCTCGGCAGGTGCATTTGCTATGCTCACCCGTGGTTGTGAAGTGCTGTTCCTAAGTAGGTTGTCCATGAATCCTTGGTACAAAGACTCCCGACGTTCTGTGAGTTGATCGACCTCCAATATGGTAGCTCGATCTTCCAGACAATTTAAAGCTTCGCTAACCTGAGTGAGAAGGTCACCTCTTGCATCTTCGGGCCAAGAATTTACTCTATGAACATAATGGTTTAGACGGGCAGACAGTCTATTGTAGTCCAAACACCCTTCGTCTCCAACAAATTGACGAGCCAGCAATACAACTTGTCTAATTTCAGGCACTATCTTTTGATCATCAGCATCATATGGATGACGGGTATCGTCAATCACAGCTGAGCCAATTTTCACCTGTCGCATTAGAGCTCGCAATTGCGACCGTCGATTTGTCAGCGTTCCTTCAGGCTCTCCTCCCCGAGTTATAATCTCAAAGTTTACTTCTTCAAGTTGCAAATAAGCAACATCCTTAGATGCAAGCTTGTAGTCCGCCATTATAGTTTTCGTCAAATAATTTAATTTCAAAATTGGAAAATTCTAAATGTTCAATAATGCAAAATTATAAAATCAAGGAAAAGCGCAAGCACAAGTTCAGAATAAGTTTAATTCAAGTTTAAACTAACAATAAATTAACATTTACAAGACAAGAAAACAATCAAACCCAACTATTGATTCCAAGTTTCAAGGAAATTTTCTTTGTAATAATTAAATAAATAAATAAATAAATAATTTACTTTATCAATAAATTTCAAATTATTAAATAAATTCAATTAGAATTATGGGTTACCAGCAACAACAACAATCCCTCTCCAAATTTAAATAAAGTTTTAGCAATTGTAACAAAACCGAGGATTGCTAACACATGTTGAGTATACTAATGGTCTTGAGTCGAAAAACAGAATTTCTTGTTACGTAACAGAAATGTACCGTTTGTCTAGATAGACTCATCCATAGATCATTTAGGTCTAAGTATACCAGGTATAACATAAGAAGAACAAAGCGCCTAAGATCGTATAAATCAAAACTCTATCATGACTATGATCTAACCATATAACATAAAAAACCAAAAAAAAATGGATCATTTTCTATATAGCAAAGAACCTTTAGGCATGACCCTTACCTAAACAAAAAACAAAAAAAAAAAAAAAAAAAAAAAAACGGCTTCTTTTCATTGCGCCGTGCTTTTTTTAAAGTTACGATAGTTACAGCGCGCATG
>NW_007381939.1:8891-16273 GCF_000475195.1 Diaphorina citri | reverse complement strand
GACGGAGAGATTTGTGCGGTGAGGAGACATCATAGAGGAATATGTACGGAGACAAGTCGTTGAGAATTGAGCCTAGTGGCAGTCTCTAGTATGAGTGAAATTGACCTACTAGGTGCAATTGGAGCCAACCACCCAGAAATGCGTTAATCTTAACTCCATTTTGGAGAGTTCTGGAAGTGACTGCTGGGTGATCCAGACTTAGGCCTCAGCGCCATTTTGGCATGTGAGATTCCGTCCGGATGACAATCCATATCCCAGAAGCCTGTAACCAATTCACAGAAGTTAACTACAAATGAGACCATGTGGGTTTCAAGACTGAGAACCCAACCCTAATCTAACAACATGATTACCTCTGAAAGTGGATACTTCAGGATATTTGAAGAACCACAATTTTAAAGGAAAATATTTTAGCGACAGATATAATCAGACTCGGCCTTATATGGCTATGAAACTCCTTGGATAATTGGCTGGTGATCCCGGATATGGGAGGTAAATGGAATCAAAAGGCCGAAACCAAGCGTTGGGTCTGCGGCTGGAACAGAAAAGAAAAGTTGAACCTGTTTCGAGACAAGATTTTTGAGAACTTTCTGATCTTGAGATTCAGTGTCGGAGGTTAGTGGAACCCGAACTGTTAAATTCAGATAATTGCCTCTTCCATGGAATTCCAAACCGAAAGAATCAAAGGTTAGTGACTTCCAAATTCCACTGATGGAAAACTCAACTCACCAATAAGATTTGGCAAGGGAAATCAAAGAGAAGTGATCAAAATGTTCTTAATAAGGGAACCTCCAGACACTCAGCATACGTTCTACGACAGGTGTCGCCCAAAACCATAATACAACGAGCACAAAGATTGATTCATGAGAGGTATCGGAGTGTATGGATAGGAGAACGCAAATTAGTGCACCCAGATTCTATGTGATCGGCCCAGCGCGAACCCCCTCGTTACACAATATCCTTCCCAAAAAAAAGCGGAGATTCAGGGAATTCGAGCATTTCTAAGATGAGCATTGGCAGTGCTGACGAACATTGAAAGAGCTTAGGTCTATACCTCAACCCAACCAAACGCAAACGTGATACAAAGAACCACTTATCAGAAGAAAGACAAAATCAACACAACCTTCCATTGACAGCAACAACTCTATGCTACCACAACTTGAACATAAATTACAAAAATATACCAATTATCATTTATGCGATTTCCAGACACGGTTGAAATTTAATTAAGAAATATTGCAAAATTCTCCAAGTAAATAATCAACGCAACAAACAATTGTGAAATTTTTTCTTTTTTCTTTTACTTGACCCCAACTATTTCGCTACACCACTGCGGTATATGTGCCCCCACATACACAACTGCAGCAACCTCGTTGATTTCAACTACTTTCTTGAACCGGCGCAGGTCCTTGACATGATAATTACTTTCAAATCCAGTAGTAGGATCTTTAACCTTGTAGATTACTGGGTTAATCTTGTAAATTACTTCACAAGGGCCAATCCATAAGTGATCCAACTTGGCGTTGTAATGATCTGCGGCATTCGAGAGACGAAAGTTTCTCCGAAGCACCATTTCTCCAACATCATACTGAACATCCAAGTTATGACGCCTATTGTAGTATGTTGCCTGTTTCCTTGACGACTTGATTTGATTCAGCTTAACAAGCTCATAGATATCCTTGATTGCTTGCTGTCTGAACACATACTCAGGATAAGCATCTTCTGGTGACGCATCAGTTGCACGAGATTCCAAATCTCTTCTAAGTTGATGAACAGGATGGGTTTCTCGTCCATACATGAGGAAATGAGGAGTAAATCCCGTGGTGCTCTGAACAGAAGTGTTGATAGCATATGCAACTTCGGGCAGGAAGGTACACCAGTTGGTTTGACGGCTGTTGATGTAAGCTCTGATGATTTGTTTCACCACTCGATTTTGTCGTTCCACACTGTTTGCTTGAGGATGATACGGTGGAGTTCGCTGGTGTTCGAAACCATAGGTTTCGGACAAAGTCTTCATCAGACTGTTGATAAATGGAGTTCCATTGTCAGTAATGATACGACGAGGAGCGCCATACCGATTCAAAATGGTTTTCTTGAAGTGCTGAGTTACCGTTTTACCAGTAGAATTACGAAGAGGTATTATCTCAACATATTTGGTGAACTCATCCAACATTACCAGGATAAACTTGTTCTGATTTGAGGAACAAGGCAAAGGTCCAATTAGATCAAGATACCAAACATCAGCAGGTTTCACTGGTCGACGTGAATACATCTGTCCGGGTGGCTTACCCACAACAGGTTTAGTCTTCTGACAGGTGGTGCAAGAACGTACATAATCGGCTACATCTTGAAACATTCCAGGCCAGAAATAAAAGGCCGAAATCCGGTTGAAAGTTTTCAGAATTCCTAAATGACCAGATTGCATATCATCATGATTTTGAGTAAGTATGGTAGATATTTGAGCTAAAGTGGGTACCAACTTCCAAGGGTCTCGAGCATCATCTTCAAGTAAAAGTTCAAGAGGTTCAAGTTTATGATAATACAACAATGAATCATTCAAGGAATATTCAGGATGATCTTCAGGTTTGTCGCGAATCTTTTGTACCATTTCCTGATACCAAGTCTCATAAGTAGAGGCATCAGAAATAAGCGACAACAATGTAGTTTCTCCTTCATCTGGCGGTTCATCGGGGGAATTTATCCTACTTAAAGCATCTGGGATAAAGTGAATACGCCCACTTCGGTGTTTGAAATTGATTTCATAACCTTGCATTTCCATAATCCATCGTGAGAGACGAGCAGTTGGATTCTTTAACGAGTGAAGCCACTGTAATGAACGATGATCCGTAACACAAGTAATTGGATAACCTTCAATATAAGGTCGGAATCGTTTGATAGCAAAGATCACTGCCAGTAACTCCAGCTCAGTCACAGAATAATTCTTTTCTGCTTTGGTCAAGCTACGACTAGCATATTCGATTACCCGATCCACATCATCAATAGTTTGGATTAGCACTGCTCCAAGACCGACTAAAGAAGCATCCGTTTCTATCCGAAATTCCTTACTCCAATCTGGTCTAGACAAAACCGGAGGTGTAGTTAAGACAGTCTTTAAATCATCCAAAGCTTTCTGTTGCGCTTCGGTCCAAAACCACTTTTGCCCCTTCTTTAGAAGTTTAGTTAGAGGGTTCAACTGTTTACTCAAGTTGGGTATGAATTTCTTATACCACGCGACCATTCCGATAATGCGGCGTAACTGTTTAACACTAGTAGGTGTTGGATACTCTAACACTGGTTTAATCTTATCCGGATCGATTCGCAGACCTTCACGATCCACGATATAACCCAAATATTTGACCTGCGAGGCTCCGAACTCGCTTTTTGCCCAGTTAATCTTTAGTCGAGCAGCTCGAAGTCGATCGAAGACGTCTTCCAAAATGGATAAGTGAGCGGACAGTGATTCGGTAACAATGATTACATCGTCTAAGTAACGGAAAACGAACGGTTCGAGATCGGGTCCATCCAAAACTTGGTCTATCAGACGTTGAAATTCGCCTGGGGCGTTAGTCAAGCCAAAAGTGAGACGTTTGAACTGATAAAACCCCTTACCAGGTACTTGAAACGCGGTGAACTGTCGACAATCCGGAGCTAAAGGTATTAGCCAGAATGCCTTCTGTAAGTCAAGTTTAGAGATATATTTGCAGTACTTTAGACTAACCAGGATGTTACTCATGTTAGGCAAGGGATACTTGTCCTTAACAGTCACAGCATTCAACTTCCGAAAGTCCAATACAGGTCTGTAGGTGTTGTCCGGTTTCTTCACCAACAGTATAGGATTGGTCCATTCGCTACGGCTCGGTTCGATCACATCGTCCGCCAACATTTTTTCAACCTCCTCATTAATAATTTGCTGCATCTGAGGATTAACGGGATATGGACGTTGTCGAATTGGAGTATAGTCGGTTAATTGAATCCGGTGTTCAACCAAATCGGTCGTACCCAAGTCCTGTGGTTCCAAAGCTTTGGCTTTGTCTACCAGCTCTTCCAACTCAGTCCGTTGAGCATCCGTCAACTCCTGTATACCAGAACAACTAGATTCTTCATCACAATTACCATTTGTAAACGCAAAAGTCTGTTCAGGAAAGCCAGAATAAAACCATCTCTTAGATTTTCCATTAATCACCATGCCAACAGTGGTTATAAAATCTAGACCCAAAACTAGTGCGCTAGATAAGTTTGGTAAGTACTTGACTGGTAGGTTACCTCCTGGAAAGCCTTCTAAAGAAAAGGGGAGATTAACTATGGTGTCAATCTTCTCAACCTGTCCATTGGCCACAAGTACGCCTTCTTCCGGTATGCGGTAAGTCGACAATTTGACATCTTTAAACAGTTGCAAACCTTTGGCTGAAATGTACGAATTAGAAGCACCCGTGTCAACTAATCCCTTAATCTTAACTCCGCAAACGTTCAAAGTAACGTGCCAACGTTGATCTCCTCCACGCAAGGAGTGAATGTCGGTAAGTTCGTTAGTAGGAACTTCCGTCTGTGTGCTGATGTGATTACGCGAAGAGTTAGCTCGAGTAGCCTCGGTGATTACTTCGCTATTAACCGAGGGTTTTAGTTTTCCGCCGGTCTACAACGACAATACTTAGGCCATCTGTGACAACGTTCACATTTATTATCATGCTGGCGATGACAATAGTAGTTATCAGTATTATCAGGACGGTTTGGAGGAATATTGGTATTGTTAAGGTTTCGATAATTTGAAGAAACATTATTGTTTACTGCAGAAACAGCACCTTTGGACGGTTGGTTATTTGGAGTCCAACGAGGTTTAGGAGGGTGGTGAGGTTTAGGAGTAGATGGGGGTGGTGAGGTGAACAACCGACAGGATTCAATCCTCTTCATAAGATTCTCAAGCTGATCGAACGAATTGATGGTCTGAAACTGCAAGCCTTCCTGATAAATGGGTAGACTGTTTTTAAGGACAAGTCTTAACTCTTGCTCCAAGGGCATCATTAATGGTAATCTCGATAACATGACACGCATGGAGGCAATATATAAGACGACAGGTTCCTGAGGTTGCTGTCTTCGGGTGAGAATCTCTTCCATAAGCATGAGATCATAATTTATGGGACCAAATGAAGCTCGGAGCTGTTCGGCCAAGGAATCCCAATCGTCGAAATCGTTGCGTCGAGACATGTACCATAGTTTGGCGGGGCCATCAAATAACTCCGCGGCGCAGGTGAAAATCTGTTCCCATGTTGCCATCCGACTTTGCCGCTTCAGGTCTAGTTCGTCAAGGAACATGTCGATTGGCATGTTTTCCCCAGTGAACTTTAATTTCCAAGAGTAAATCTTGGGATCTCGATTTGTTCGATCCTCAACTGGCTCGGCAGGTGCATTTGCTATGCTCACCCGTGGTTGTGAAGTGCTGTTCCTAAGTAGGTTGTCCATGAATCCTTGGTACAAAGACTCCCGACGTTCTGTGAGTTGATCGACCTCCAATATGGTAGCTCGATCTTCCAGACAATTTAAAGCTTCGCTAACCTGAGTGAGAAGGTCACCTCTTGCATCTTCGGGCCAAGAATTTACTCTATGAACATAATGGTTTAGACGGGCAGACAGTCTATTGTAGTCCAAACACCCTTCGTCTCCAACAAATTGACGAGCCAGCAATACAACTTGTCTAATTTCAGGCACTATCTTTTGATCATCAGCATCATATGGATGACGGGTATCGTCAATCACAGCTGAGCCAATTTTCACCTGTCGCATTAGAGCTCGCAATTGCGACCGTCGATTTGTCAGCGTTCCTTCAGGCTCTCCTCCCCGAGTTATAATCTCAAAGTTTACTTCTTCAAGTTGCAAATAAGCAACATCCTTAGATGCAAGCTTGTAGTCCGCCATTATAGTTTTCGTCAAATAATTTAATTTCAAAATTGGAAAATTCTAAATGTTCAATAATACAAAATTATAAAATCAAGGAAAAGCGCAAGCACAAGTTCAGAATAAGTTTAATTCAAGTTTAAACTAACAATAAATTAACATTTACAAGACAAGAAAACAATCAAACCCAACTATTGATTCCAAGTTTCAAGGAAATTTTCTTTGTAATAATATCCTTAGATGCAAGCTTGTAGTCCGCCATTATAGTTTTCGTCAAATAATTTAATTTCAAAATTGGAAAATTCTAAATGTTCAATAATACAAAATTATAAAATCAAGGAAAAGCGCAAGCACAAGTTCAGAATAAGTTTAATTCAAGTTTAAACTAACAATAAATTAACATTTACAAGACAAGAAAACAATCAAACCCAACTATTGATTCCAAGTTTCAAGGAAATTTTCTTTGTAATAATTAAATAAATAATTTACTTTATCAATAAATTTCAAATTATTAAATAAATTCAATTAGAATTATGGGTTACCAGCAACAACAACAATCCCTCTCCAAATTTAAATAAAGTTTTAGCTGGTAGCATGCCCCAAATGCACTAGCCAATATCACAGATAATATTAAATAACAATCCCTCTCCAAATTTAAATAAAGTTTTAGCTGGTAGCATGCCCCAATGCACTAGCCAATATCACAGATAATATTAAATAAATATTTTATAATGCAAAGAGCAATTTTCACACATAGCAATTTAACAAATTATTAACACATACGTAAGTTACTTTACATTAATTGAAATCTGATCCCATTAACAGACTAACAAAATTCATTTATTTTACAAGATTTATTTGAATAAACTTAATGCTTGCACCGAAATTTAATTTATCTAAATTAAATCAGTTAAAATTCAAATTGTTTAATATTTAAATTAATTACCAAAATTATTTAACTCTTTAACACAACACAATGGTTTCACAATGAACAAGGAAATACAGAAGTACAAAGTAATTACAAGTACCAAGATTTGCATTATTTACCATGTCTGGAGTCGCACAAATAATGACACCAATAATGTACAATAATTAGAACCATGTGAGTCCAGTGCACCCAAAAGATGTGGAAAGAAATTCCAAATTAGTTCAAATCTAGAACCCTCAAATACTACAACAATTGTGACACAATCCAAAATTCACTTCTGATCACACAGGATGAACTCATGAGTCCAATAAAACATCCCAGCACTTCAGTTTAGTATCCTTAAAACAAAGTTGATTTTTTTTTTTTTTTTTTTTTTTTTGCTGTACTTACCCACGCAACACTTCTAATTAACCATGTTTTTCACAACCTAAACCAAATTTGGGAAAACTAATCTGAAACGATTCAATCCGTAACATATGAAGAGCTCTTCATACCCTAAGTACGCTTACTCCTAGCCCTAAACCCTTAATCCGGGCCTATACCTAAACTAAAGGAATTGTTGCTAGCC
>NW_007381939.1:0-5887 GCF_000475195.1 Diaphorina citri | reverse complement strand
AACCAATTTTTAACTCAAAAAAAACATGTATAATTACAAAATGTTCAGAGGAAACCTTCCCGTGTAAAAAACGAGACATGGAAATGGTGGTGAAAAATAAAAAATGAAAGACAAAATGCGACGGTTAATAAGTGATGTGAATTTGCATGCGAAATAGAGAGAGAGAGAGGCAGAGAGAGAGAGAGGGAGGGAAAAAAGGAAGAGAGAAAAAAAGAGGGGAGGAAAAGTTGAGTGAGCACAATAAAAGAGAGGAGGAGGAGGGAGTGGGAAAGAAGAGGAGAGGTATTGGTGGGGGGGGATAAAAGAAAGTAGAAGTGGAGAGAGGAGAGAGAGAGACGCCCGCGCGGCGGAGAAGAGCGAGAGAGGCATGGGGACTGAACGAAGAGTAGGAGGTGGGAGAGAGAGAGAGCAGAGGGAGAGAGTGATGAAGAGAGGATACCGGGCGCGGCCGACTAAAATCTGTTTGCCGAAGATGTGTGTGAATCGAGCTTGTTTTATCTATGGGTATTGGATTATGTAGTTATCTGAGCGGCAAGCTCACGCGTTCCCATTGGAGTGAGTCGACTCGCAATTGCGGCCTCCGCAAAAGGATGGTGGATTGAGGGAGATCTCGGGAGTACATAGATGACACCCAGTTTTAGAGTTTAATTTACTCCTAATTTTAGAGTGACGGAGCCGCGAGAGCGGCCTAGCTTGGGTGCCGGGGAGAGCAAATGGAGTCCGGCTCGCAGAACTAGGTGATGCGATGAGCTTCCGTCTCCAATCGCTTGTTCTTCCTCGCTAGTTGCTTTTTTTTCTGAGTTAAAGGAGATGTTGCTTGCCAGTGTACTCGTTTAGGGTTATTGTGAGTGTGGATTATTTACGAGTTAGATAGTCTGACACGTATTGGTCTTAGGTGATTTATTAGTTGACACAGTGTTGACAGTGCTAGTTAGTTGATTATTGCTTTATAGGCCCTGCCTTTGGTCAACCGCAGGGTTTAGGGTTTTGTGGAAAAAAATCATGATCTAATCATTTTTTTTTCCACAACGTTTTTTTCAAAAAAAAAAAAAAAAAAAAAAAAAAAAAACACGCCCACCCGAATTGTAATTTCGTTATTTTAGTGCACCGCAGGGCTTTCCCTTGCTTCTTCCTCCATTTTGAAACCAGAGCTCGGTGGGGGCACAAAGTGGACACAAATCACAAAGTACCAATGTTTGTTTTGTTTGTTAAATTTATTTCCCTTTGTGTTATTAATGTCACAGCTTTCTACTTTTCATATTTATAATTATTTTTGTAATTATTACAGTCGAACCTGTCTGGATAAACTGGGACAAAATCGTGCCCCCTTCATTTGTGATTGGGAAACACTTTTGTAATTGCGAAACTTGGAAAAAATTACCGGTCCCTTGGATTCCCGATTGAACAGGTTCGACTGTATTATTTTTGGTCCCATTTTTTGAGCGACTCAATTGTCCTGACAAAACTTGCCTCAATTATCCAAGCACAAAACATTAAAAAAAAAACTTCGACCCTACCGGAAACTGAACGCGGAGCTTCTGCATACGGAACCCGTCTGATTGCCGGGCAGCTGCAAAAGTTGCTAAAACGACCAGAAGACTCTACGTACTGGGGTAGTTACAGGGAGGTATCGATGTTATGGATAGGAGAGAAGCAAATTAGTGCAGCCCAAAACAATGTGAGTCGGCCATCGCGGATCCACTTCGTTACAGTATAACAGTTATACCGTCACCAGTCACCACATATACGAGTAAAATTCCCTGTAAAAAGCTCATTCAAAAGAAGAAAAGCTGTGCTTTAAACGGAGAGAAAAGCTGGGGGGAAAACAAATCGTTGTTTTCAAAAATAAAACCAGACAGACGGAGGGACAAGAAGACGAAGCAAAAACCATTACATTATTCCATGTTCTAAAAGTGCCACAATACAAACATGGGAACGTCCTTACAAGGAAAATAAGAAAAAAGAAGATTTGAAGAAGAAGAAGAAGAAGAAGAAGAAGAAGAAGAAGAAAAAAACATAAAAAAGGGAAAGAAGGAGAAGTAAAAGAAAAGGACGAGGAGAAAAAGAAGAATGGAAGACAGGGAAGAAGGAGAAGAACGTGAAGAAAAAGACAAAGAAAAGGGAAGAATTTGAAGGAAAAAATAGTAAAAAGGGAAAAAAGAAGCAATTGAAGAAAAAGTTGAAAGAGGGAAAAAATAGGACGTGGAGGAGGAGGAGAAAGAGGACAAAATAGAACTAGTAGAAATAGAAGACAGAAGAAGAAAAAAATACGAGAAGGCAGAAAAGTAATAAAAAAGTGAAGAAAAAAAAACTCCAGAAAACATTTTCGGTCGGGATGAACGAAATGAGGAAAGAGTTAGAGAAAAAACCAATGGAAGAGAGAAGAAGAAGAAGAAGAAGAAGAAGAAGAAGGGAAAAAGCAACAAAAAATGTATAAAAAAAACCTTAAAGAAAAACAAAAGGACTGGAAAAAACAACATGGAAACAAGACAGTGTGTTCAAAAATAAAACCAGACAGACGGAGGGACAAGAAGACGAAGCAAAAACCATTACATTATTCCATGTTCTAAAAGTGCCACAATACAAACATGGGAACGTCCTTACAAGGAAAATAAGAAAAAAGAAGATTTGAAGAAGAAGAAGAAGAAGAAGAAGAAGAAGAAGAAGAAAAAAACATAAAAAAGGGAAAGAAGGAGAAGTAAAAGAAAAGGACGAGGAGAAAAAGAAGAATGGAAGACAGGGAAGAAGGAGAAGAACGTGAAGAAAAAGACAAAGAAAAGGGAAGAATTTGAAGGAAAAAATAGTAAAAAGGGAAAAAAGAAGCAATTGAAGAAAAAGTTGAAAGAGGGAAAAAATAGGACGTGGAGGAGGAGGAGAAAGAGGACAAAATAGAACTAGTAGAAATAGAAGACAGAAGAAGAAAAAAATACGAGAAGGCAGAAAAGTAATAAAAAAGTGAAGAAAAAAAAACTCCAGAAAACATTTTCGGTCGGGATGAACGAAATGAGGAAAGAGTTAGAGAAAAAACCAATGGAAGAGAGAAGAAGAAGAAGAAGAAGAAGAAGAAGAAGGGAAAAAGCAACAAAAAATGTATAAAAAAAACCTTAAAGAAAAACAAAAGGACTGGAAAAAACAACATGGAAACAAGACAGTGTGGAAAACCAAAGACAAGGAAAATATAAAAGAAAGAAGAACAGCTTATAGATGAAAAAGACGGAGGAGGAGGAGGAGGAGAAAAAGAACAAGGCGATATATAGGAAAAGGAAGAGGAGAAAAGAGAGAAAAAAATGGATATTGAAAGCAAAGAATAAGGCAAATATCGAAGGAATAGAAGGATGATGAGGAGGAGAAGATGAAGAAAAAGAAGGAGGAGGAAATTTGGACCGATTGCAATACTTTCTCATTACCTTGTATAGGTTCCCTATACGTAAGGGTAATAGAAAGTAAAAACCGATGGAAGAGAGAAGAAGAAGAAGGGAAAAAGCAACAAAAAATGTAAATCATGTACGATTTGTGATCAGTTTTAATTATTTTTTTACATTGTTTTTTCAATATCTTGCATTGTTCAATTTTATTGCTTTTTCGCAATTTTTCTTTTTGTTTGACTAAGGCAACTGTGTTTCGACTCCACCATGATGGATATTTTTTCTTTTGTATACGGATAACTCCCAGTCGTCTTTTAGGTACTTTCTGGTCAAGAAAAGAGTATAAAGTATCATACAGGTGTATTAATGCAACTTCGGGGTCATCTGTTTCCAAAATAGGATTAAGGTTCAAGTTGTTAATTTCTTGATAAAGGTCACTAATGGTAATTGCTTGAAAGTTATAGCTCTTATTCAAGAAGTAATGATCACTGAATGGATATGGAGGCGGACCTTGTTTTTGTCTTACTTTCGGTTTTTTGTCATTTTTAGGTTTACATAATGCACTTAAGGTTCAAGTTGTTAATTTCTTGATAAAGGTCACTAATGGTAATTGCTTGAAAGTTATAGCTCTTATTCAAGAAGTAATGATCACCGAATGGATATGGAGGCGGGCCTTGTTTTTGTCTTACTCTCGGTTTTTTGTCATTTTTAGGTTTACATAATGCATGGTTCGATTTTTTAGATTTTGTGTGGGGTTTGTGTTTTTTATAATAGAAGTTCAGTTCCAAAGCCGGATGACAAGGTACCTCCCTAACCAGTGGGTCTCCCTTCACCACTTCAACCACAACACTTCTCTTAACATTGGGATTAACAATATTTTTATACAATACAAGATCTAATATGCGATCGGAACTATTCTGAATCGTGTTGTGAGACTCCAAGTTAAAAAGAGAACAAGCGTTTTCCAATATTTCCTCTTTCAACCCGTTTAGGTTATTGGTCCCCTCTCGTGTCGCTGAAAATCTCCACATGTTAAAATCTCCAATGATTAAAAGGTTTTTATCATAATCAGCAATATTATTCTGCACAAGGTTTTCATAGAATAATTTAACTGTGTGAGACACAACAGGAGGGGGGATATAGACCAGACATATTAAGAGGGTTATAAATTTAATTTTTGTTTCCACCCATAGACATTGTAATTGATTATTGTTAATATTCCATTCAGATAAGGCAGTAGTTTTAAATTCATTTTTTATGGCAAGGAGAATTCCTCCGCCGGTTTCTTTCGCACCTTCAAGAGTTAAGTCTCTGTCAAGCCTAAATACCTGATAGTTGTCGGAAAAGAGTTCGGAATCCTGTATGTTATTTTGAACCCAAGTCTCTGTAAGCGCAATGATTTCATTATCTTGGCTAATTACATTTCGATAAAATTCTTTGGTTTTAGTATTAAGACCTTCAACATTTTGGTATAAGAGGGAATGTGCTAACTTCTTACTTTGAGAACTACTGCTTGGATGATTAGTACTGCTAAGCTGATTATCGTAGTTACACGTAGATAGATTAGTAGATACATTGGGTTCATCACAACACGATACAGAGGTCAATACATCGGAATAGGTATTATCATTCCTGTCATTAGGTACATTAGAACATGAAATACTATCATTAGGTATATCAAAGTAGGTATCAATAACATTAGGTACATTTGGTAGTTGAGACTGAACAAGATTATTACAACTAACATTTTGATACTGAATAAGATTATCACTACAATTATCATTATCGTTAATTTTATTCAGTCTCACACCTGAAGTTACATGAATATCAGATTCTCTAAATTCTATATTATGATTGATACTATAAAGAGGAATGAATTGCTTGCTACACAAAGGTATACAGTTGTCATTGTTTAATAGAAATTTCGTACAGGGTCTCGCTTGAGACTGGTGTCTAATCTATGCAATGATTTCAAAATGCTATGAGCAAGAACATTTTTACCTACATCATTCAAATGGTATCCGTCATAACGGTAATACATGGGCCTGTTCACAATAGCATTGGTATCAATTACTTCAACATTAGTTACATGTTTAAAATATCTGAAAATAGCTTTGTTTAACTGATACATATTAAAACTAATACGCTTATTTTTGAGGTGGTAAGGCACTAAAATAATTGTAACATACGTATTTTGGCTGATTTCCTTTATCTTACGAAAACCTTGCTTTATGTTTTTCCACTCCAGATCATAGAAACCATCAATTGTTCCGGCCATTATCACAAGATGATTGTGGGTTTTGTTTTCATCCTTGTTTTCCAGTTCAGCTTTCCAACACTTGAATCCATCATTCAAAACTTTGGTGAAATTGCCACCAGGTGACACATAGGATTTGAAGTTGTATTCGTCAGAGTGTTTGTCGAGAATATTCCTCAGGTTACGGGTTTGACTGTCACCAATTACAACACAATTCCTTCGTGTCTCTGGAGCCGCAGTATTGACATTGTTGATATCATTAACT
>NW_007381938.1:8224-10219 GCF_000475195.1 Diaphorina citri | reverse complement strand
CAAAACATGTGATGATTTACCTGTGTTTACACAAAGATCAGTCATACCCTCTGGTGTTATTTTGAATCCACCATATGCCGTGATGCTGAGTCTGCACGGCTTCAATTTGTAATTCATGGTCATAGGGGAAGGTTGCCGCCCAAAACCAGGTACTTGGTAAAGTTCTAGTTTAACTTAAATGCTCAAACTTGAATTCATGGTCATAGGGGAAGGTTGCCGCCCAAAACCAGGTACTTGGTAAAGTTCTAGTTTAACTTAAATGCTCAAACTTGAAAAAAAAACTTCTATTTACCTAACGGAAGATACCTTAGAGCTTAGAGTATAAAGATAGAAGAGGGAAGACTGGGGTCTTTTTTTGAAGTAGACTGACTCCATTTTTTTATTTCTCTTTAGAATGCATTGAGTTCATTTTTCAGTGTCAACCTCTAAAAGTGTACTTGAAGAAGTTGTAGTGCACCCAGTACAGAAGATGAGCATTTGGCTAATATTTTAATAAAAGATTGTGAAAAATCCAAATCTTAACTCCAAAAAATTTTTTTCAAAGGTTAACAGCACTTAGATGTTAATGAGTGCACTATAGCTCCAATCGCACTAACAAGCTTTGCCACCAGTTGTAGTGCACCCAGTACAGAAGATGAGCATTTGGCTAATATTTTAATAAAAGATTGTGAAAAATCCAAATCTTAACTCCAAAAAAATATTTTTCAAAGGTTAACAGCACTTAGATGTTAATGAGTGCACTATAGCTCCAATCGCACTAACAAGCTTTGCCACTGGGAGTACACCACTTAAACCTCTTCAGCATTCCCGAGTGTAAATTTTCCGAGAGAAGTCACTCTCTTTTTCTGTGCTTTTTGTTTAAAGTGTTTTGTGTGGATATAGCTGTTCAAATATTGCAATTTTTTGCATAGTGAGGTTTCTTGGTGTTCTGAATCAATTGCTGTAATTGGTTTTCGCCAATATGCAGTGATTCATGATTTTTTACTGTTTTAAAAAAGTCCTTATATACACACTTCAAGACTTTAAACCTTGGATAGCTAGACTAATCAAATCCCAATGGCAGAGGTTGTGGGATGATATTCCCAACAACAAACTCAAGAGAATAAAACCTAAATCGATGAGTGGCCATCCAGCCAAAGGAGCACCAGGATGGAGGAGGTGGTGCTCACAAGGCTCAGGATTGGCCACACACAACTGACCCATCTTATATTATAAAAACAAGATCCATTCATAGTTCACACACTGATCGCTCTATCTCAAGAACCACTACACCTAGAAAGCTGAAATTTGGTAGGAATATTCCTTTTATGGTCTAGGTGTGCAATAAGAAAGGTATCTCTAGAACCACAACACCTAGAAAGCTGAAATTTGGTAGGAATATTCCTTTTATGGTCTAGGTGTGCAATAAGAAAGGATTTTGCGAAAATCTAAACCGATCCTGAGATATGATCAATTTTTGATCGCTAAAATCTCCATAAGAAATACACAGAGTGCAGAGACTGCGGGAGAGAAAACTTTTCCTCGCTCGCCTAAATTTGAGTTTCGTTTATGTTTTTAGTTTGATAAAAATACAAGTTCGGCCATGCCTTTTCCACAAGCTTGGCCATGCCTCGGGATGAACTAGCGGGATTCCGGAGCGAAGCGACGGAATTCAGCTAGTAAAATATAATAAGAACGAGATCCATTCACTCATTCACATTTCACACACTGATCACTCTATCTCCAGAACCACAACACCTAGAAAGCTGAAATTTGGTAGGAACATTCCTTTTATGGTCTAGGTGTGCAATAAGAAAGGATTTTGCGAAAATCTAAACCAATCCTGAGATATGATCAATTTTTGATCGCTAAAATAACCATAAGAAATACACAGAGTGCAGAGACTGAGGGAGAGAAAACTTTTCCTCGCTCGCCTAATATTTGAGTCTGAGGTCCCTAGAGCCTAAATCCAAAGTTTCAGCCATTGGCCCGTGTGTGTGTCTGTCTGTAAACAAA
>NW_007381938.1:6165-7132 GCF_000475195.1 Diaphorina citri | reverse complement strand
TTCAAATTGGTTTTCTAGAGGCATTTTACATTTTGCATTTCAAATTGGTTTTCAAAAGCATTTTGCACATCTCGGGCAAGAAGAGACACAATACTTCCCATTTAGGTGCTGGGTCAACACGAGAACACCAGAAAGTAACCCGTAAATTATTTGCAATCGAAAAACGAGTACAAATTTTTGTCGATGGTGGGATTCGAACCCGGGACCTTCTGCATGGCAAGCAAGCACGTTACCACTAAAATTTTTGTCGATGGTGGGATTCGAACCCGGGACCTTCTGCATGGCAAGCAAGCGCGTTACCACTGGACCAACCGTGCCCCCAGTTAATTTTTTTTCTAGTTAAATAATTAGTAATTATTTAACTAGAAAAAAAGACATAAATGGAGAAACCCTCCCCTATCACTTCAAAAAGGAAGAAAACAACCTTCTATCCCACCATAGAAGGGAAAACTCACTTTTATCACCTCTTATACTCCTTTCTATCATTTTATATTATACTAGCTGAATTAGGCATGGCCAAACTTGTGGAAAAGGCATGGCTTAGAAGGGAAAACTCACTTTTATCACCTCTTATACTCCTTTCTATCATTTTATATTATACTAGCTGAATTAGGCATGGCCTCTTTTCATTCTTGCGCTAATTCAAGTCACAAGTGAGTGTTTCTGTTACCTACTATAAAGCCGCAGTCTCTGCACTCTGTGTATTTCTTATGGAGATTTTAGCGATCAAAAATTGATCATATCTCAGGATCGGTTTAGATTTTTGCAACATCCTTTCCAGAGGTCTCTATAGTCCCTGCTGGATTGACTTGTTTGAGGTATCTAACGTGTGTCTGTCTTGGTACGAGATCAGTTCAAGGATGATGAAGCTGTGTGTGAGTTGAGTTCTGGTCTCTATAGTCCCTGCTGGATTGACTTGTTTGAGGTATCTAACGTGTGTCTGTCTTGGTACGAGATCAGTTCAAGG
>NW_007381938.1:967-6155 GCF_000475195.1 Diaphorina citri | reverse complement strand
CAGCTTTCTAGGTGTTGTGGTTCAGGAGATAGAGCGATCAGTGTGTGAATATGAAATGTGAACTGCGAAATGTGAATGAGTGAATGGATCTTGACAAGATCATCTTGTTTTTATAAAGTTTTATAAAAAATTAAAGCTATAACATTAAGGTTGGGCTAGTAAAAAGTCCAAATTTTTTGAAATGATAAAAATTGAGTTTTTTTTAATCCACCAATCCACCAGTGTTCATCAACCGGTGGACTCTAGCCGGTGCACCGGTTGTGAATCTTATTTTCAAAAAAAACTTTTGGAAGAATAGTAAATAGACTGATCTGACTGATAGTTCAAAATAGTTGATATGATACCTACTTACTTGAGTGGACTCTAGCCGGTGCACCGGTTGTGAATCTTATTTTCAAAAAAAACTTTTGGAAGAATAGTAAATAGACTGATCTGACTGATAGTTGATAGTTCAAAATAGTTGATACCTACTTACTTGTGAACAGGGCCATCGTAGGCCATCGTCGGCCTTTTTGCGTGTAAAGTTGGCGGGAAATTCGAATTTTTGATTTTTTTTTTCGCAACTTGTACAATCTGAATTCATTTTTTACTTCGACACAGACCACAAGCGTCCAATGTAGCAGTTGTTTCATTGCTACGAAATAAAAACGGCGGTGAAACACTCATCTTTAAAAAAAAAATAAAATAAAATAATAATAATTTTGGTCACTTTTTACTTTCCTTATCCTATAGGAAGGAAAGTATTGTAATCAGTTTACATTTGCTCGACTTGAAAATACATTTAGAACACTCCTAGAGCAAGTATCTTCCATTGACTTCTAATAAACTAGATGGAGCATTCCTTGGGAATCAATATAACAAAAGTCTGGTGTGAACATCACACAACTTTCCTTATCCTATTGAATTATGCTTTGGTATTTGGGTGTTCTTTTATTGTAACCTATACAATATTTCTAACCATTTAGTCAGTACTTATAGCTAAAAACTGTCAAAAAGCAGTTGAAATGCCAACTGCACCTATCCTAACCAAAAGTTTTGTGTTGCATCCTTGTCACATTTATGGACTACATACCAAATTTCACGTCTCTAGCTCATACCATTTCCAAGATATTATTGAAAATCCAAGCGTTGCACCGATCTTAACCAAAAGTTTTGTGCCACATACTTGTCACATTTGACAGCTACATGCCAAATTTCAAGTCTCTCGCTCGTACCATTCAGATATTTTATTTACAGACAGAAGGACATATAGACACACACACACGGACCAATGGATTGAAACTTTGTATTTAGGCTCTAGGGACCTCAAAAACTGGTTTTGGCAATAAAAACTGACCATCAAAAATACTTGTCACATTTGACAGCTGTATGCCAAATTTCAAGTCTCTCGCTCTTACCATTCATTCTTGAGATATTTTATTTACAGACAGACAGAAGGACAGATAGACACCCACACGGACCAATGGATGAAACTTTGTATTTAGGCTTTAGGGACCTCAAAAACTGGTTTTGGCAATAAAAAATGACCATCAAAAATTTGACCTGACTACATTACTTTCCTTCCTATAGGATAAGGAAAGTAAAAATTAACTCAAAATCTTCTTCTTCTTCTTCTTCTTCTTCTTCTTCTTCTTCTTCTTCTTAAAGCGCTTTAACACTACGGGCAGTAGGTCGTTCGCGCTGATATCCCTAGGTTATATTAGGTTGTATAGATTGAGGGTTTTGAAGTATAGGATCAGAGAATCAACACCTTGAACATCGTTAGATAGGGAGGGAGGTGAGGGCAAAGAGGAACGAATGTGGGCATAAGTGGCACAGACAAGGATGTGTTGGATGGAAAGGATGTCCCCACACTGACACACAGGTTGAGGTTCTAGGGTAAATATATGTTTACTAGCTGAATTCCGTCGCTTCGCTCTGGAATCTCGCTAGTTCATCCCGAGGCATGGCCAAACTTGTAGAAAAGGCATGGCCGAACTTGTAGAAAATAATAAAAATACGGTCGCGCTGCGCGCTCCCTATCAACTACATAGTTATCAAACTAAAAACATAAACGAAACTCTCAAAAAGTTGGTCGAGGGCGGAATCCCTATTAGCTGCATAGTTATCAAACTAAAAACAAAAAACATAAACGAAACTCAAAATGTTGGTCGAGAGCGGAGCAATTCTCTCCCGTTCTCTGCTTCCTGTGTATTTCTTATGGAGATTTTAGCGATCAAAAATTGATCATATCTCAGGATCGGTTTAGATTTTCGCAAAATCCTTCATAATGACCGGTTTTATTTTGTGATAGTTAACACAGTGTCAAGGGTTTCCTTTGACGTTACCCATTTGATTTACACAGGCCAGTATTTCTTTAACTTAACATACGAACATAATTATAATTAAATAATTTGTTGAAATAACACTTTGTACTTTTAATTTGATAACTATATCCTCCTTATTTTATGTCACCTCATGAAATAATAATAGTCAATCAAGAGATATCACTTTAATAGGGCAAAGGCCTTGTTTCTATGAAGATGACTTTTGCTGTCGTTCAATTCAACGAAGACGACCCGGAAGTTTTCATCAATCTCAGTTGTCGATCAAGATCAATCTATGATTATCTGATAGAAGCGTACAACGTCCCGGGAGATACCAAACATATTGATCTGTATGATAAAACAGGTAAACTTATCGCTTTGCCAAGTCAGCCTGATCAGAGATGTGCCACAGAGTACCTTCAACCTGCAGAGAAGTATTATCTGGTCGTGTTGGATGTAGATGGGGACCAGTATGTGAATTCTGTCATCGGGAATATGAAGAATGGTGTTGAGCTGTTGGCCGCTATTAACCGGCAGCTGAGTCGGTCTGAAAAAAGCGTTGATATTGCCAAGTCACGTATAAGTACGAAAAGAAGACTTTGAAAAATACCTTCTTCTGGCCGCTATTAACCGGCAGCTGAGTCGGTCTGAAAAAAGCGTGGATATTGCCAAGTCACGTATAAGTACGAAAAGAAGACTTTGAAACTTCATAAATTAATTAATTTATGTACAGTATAAATGTTGAAATAAATTACCAATGAGGCAGGTTTACAGACGTCATTTTCAATTCATACAGGTTTACTTCTGTACTCATATGAGATAGGACATTATAGAGAGGTAGGATAAAGAAGTGTACCGCCGCACTCCCACCTCAAATAAAATTGGGAAAAGACGCAGTAATACATGGAACCCATGAGAGGTAGGATAAAGAAGTGTACCGCCGCACTCCCACCTCAAATAAAATTGGGAAAAGACGCAGTAATACATGGAACCCATAGATTTGAGATTTTTTTTTTATATTCAAGTAAGTAGGTTACCTATTTATAGGTTTTATGAAATAACAAAACGAACCAACCTCAGTGGCTCATGCAGTTAGCGCGGGAGGAATTTCAGTACTGGAGGTTTATGGTTCGAATCCCTCATAAGGTGAAACAGCAGTGATAATAAGCAGGGTAGGCTAATTTCTGACAAGAATTAATCAATCTTAACATAATTAAAATAACAAAACGGAAAAGCTCGCGCCCCCCCTGATTTGTCTCCACGCCCCCCAGTTTGGGAACCTCTGCTCTATAGGGATCATTAGAAACCATATCTATGGACCCAACTAATTCACTGAATTCTCAAAAGTTTTCAGGAATTCACTCTAGGCTTTTGGTAACATTTTTCGTGTTCACCTTGTATAGAAGTTTTTTTTTTTTTTTTTTTCAAGTTTGAGCAATTAATTTTTTTTCTTTTTTTATAAATTTTTTTTTTTTTTTTTTTTTTTTTTCAAGTTTGAGCAATTAAGTGAAACTGGAACTTTACCACTGAGGGTTCTAACCCATCTGGCAGAAAAGCTATTATTGCCAGCAAAATAAATTCAACTCAAATTCATAGACAATTTTGTTGGCTATCGAAATTTAAAAACGGTTCCTCAATAAATATTACTTTTGGTAAAGTAAAGTAAAAAAAAAAAAATGTTTTTTGATCCCAAATCTTATGGTTTCATTATTACGTATTTCAAAATTTCGCCGTTTTCGATCTGTGCGTTGTTTGCAAAATCCGTAAATCCTTCATATTTTTCAAAGGTAGGTATGTGTGACACATCAAATCATGCTATTTTTTACTTCTAAATCTCGTGATATTATACTTTTTCAATTCACTTCGTTTTGGACAGTTTGCGGTGTTCGCTTGCTTTTGTGTGAAAGTGGTAAGGGTACAGTATTACTGACAATGAATTACTTATCTCCCTTGTATCAGGTGATGGAAGTTTATTCTCCATGTTATGAGGTAATTTATTCCAATGAGAGTACGTAATGCTGAACCATCCTATTTTCTGTCCTGTTTTCTTCCCTTTGTCTTTTTATCCCTTGTATCAGGTGATGGAAGTTTATTCTCCATGTTATGAGGTAAGATTTTATTTCATTTTTTCCTCAATATCTGTATACTGTGTGCATAGGTGGTTCTTGCCTAAATTTTTGGGGGGGCTTGATTTTGAAGGTACACCTTCAAAATTTTGATTTAGCTTTATGTAAAAAATCTGGTGTGAACATCACACGACTTTCCTTATCCTATTGAATGATGCTTATTTGAGTATTATTTTACCCTAACTTTTACCATATCTCTAACCGTTTAGTCGGTAAAGCTGAAAACCGCCAAAAAACGGTCCAAATCTGTCCAAAAGCGGTCAAAATACCGCCAAGCGCAGCACCTATCTTAACTAAACTGTTGATTTTCTGTTGCATCCTTGTCACATTTGTGAACTACATACCAAATTTCAAGTCTAGCTCATACCGTTCCCGAGATATTGTTAAACTAGACCGAAAACCGCCAAAAAGCGGTAAAATGCCGCCAACCAATGCACCGATCTTAACCAAAAGCTTCGTGTCGCATCCTTGTCACATTTGACAGCTACATACCAAATTTCAACTCTCTAGCTCTTACCGTTCTCGAGATATTTTGTTTAGAGACAGACAGACACACACACGGACCAATGGCTGAAACTTTGGATATAGGCTCTAGGAACCTCAAAACGTGTTTTAGCATTAAAAACTGACCATCAAAATTTTGACCCGATTACATCACTTTCCTTCCTATAGGATAAGGAAAGTAAAAAAAAAATGTTGTTTTGGATTATTATTCTGAAATCCAATTTTATCTAGTGTAAGAGGCCCTGATAACTT
>NW_007381938.1:0-285 GCF_000475195.1 Diaphorina citri | reverse complement strand
TTAGTCTCAATATTTTTTTTAATTTTTATAGTTTTTTCTGAGATAATAAAAAAAAATCATGAGAATCACCAATTGAACGATCAAAGAGACCACCATCACCACTCATAGGAGAAAATACTGATTCATCTCTGCAAGTAATCGAGCGTCCAGGAAGAATCAAAATCAAGAGTCTGTTTGTGTCAAGATTTAGTCCTGAAACTACTGTTAATGATATCAAGGAATATTTGTCAAGATGTCTGTCCCTGTTGGGTGAGGTCAAGGTCTCGCGGCTGGCAACACGGTTTA
>NW_007381937.1:3035-10220 GCF_000475195.1 Diaphorina citri | reverse complement strand
GCATTTGGGCTTTAAATAAGACCTTCTACAAAGTTTCATGTCCTCCTAGGACTACTGAGCAAAAATTGATCTAGACACGAAACCAGATAAGTTAGCCAAGTGAATTTTACTGACGTTTTAGATTACAAAAGAAATACTTGAAAAACACTGAGAACGGATTTCTTTCAATAGATTTGGGATGATACAAAAACTAGCAAAGTAGCATACAAAATGACCGGGTTAAAACATAAAACTCAGTTCACTCGGTCAAATTTCAAGATTCGGAAGGTGTTTTTTGGCTTCACTCCATGTACACTTCACTCGTTATCGTCCTGATTTTACCTCCTGGGAAAGAAAAAGAAAATAGAAAGGTAACCAATCACAGCTCAGTTTGCAGGTAGAGTTCAATATGGCTTCTCCGTGATTACTTTTTCCCGAGTTCCGTGTGTTTTTTATTTCCATTAAAAATTAAAAGTGTTTTACTTTACAAATCCCTGTTTAATTAATAAATTTAATTACATTTAGATCCTTTTAATCGGTTCTTTGTAGTGTTTGGAGCTCACTTAGCGTAGGTTTTGTATAGTTTACCGTTTATTTACTGCGTGTGTGTACATCAAGTTTGGTGATTGTGAAGTGAAAATGCCCTGTTGCTGATTGCTTGGCAGACAAATTTTTTAAAAAAGTTTCAACTCTGAACTTTTGGATTGGATTACCTTATTTCCCATATTTTATACAAGGTAAGAAATGGTTTACCCCTGGCCAGGAATTTCTTAGTTTGGACTCTACCTCGTTGCATTTTTTTTGGAAAACACAAATTCCTTCAACTTGCAAAGGGGGGTTTAAAAATCCTAATCATAAAAAAAAAGATAAAAACTTCTCAGGTGCTTTCTATTGAAGATTTTACCTTACGACCCGGGAATGACGTCCACCCCTCCCTTCTAGGGATGAAATTTGTTTACTTAACATGAATGGAAACTACATGGAATTTTTTCCTTCTGCAATATTTTTTTCATTTGGTTCCTTTCTGTTTCTTGAACGTTAAACTTTTATGCCCTCTACTCCCAGATTTTATGATAAAATAAATCCTTTCCAAATGAAAATTTCCAGGCTCACTTGTTTTTATTTGCTGTCTTGATAGAAGAAAAATAAAATATGGGCAGCTTTCAGCATTTTTCTCAATCAAAATACCTACTCCCCATGCTCAAACTCATACCCAAAAATTTCATTCTGTTTTTTTCTTGGGGATTTGTGTCTTGTGCTTTTTTCAAAATTTGATTGAGAGGTGAAGTTTGGGTATGAATTTTTATTTCCAACAAAATGATGGATGTCTTTTTGTTTGGAGACAGGAAATATGTTTTTGTTCATTAGTGTAAAATGAAAGTACCTCCCTCATTCAATCATGATGAAATTTTTTAATCTCTTTGTTGTGCCGGAACATACTTTGTACCACTCTTCTCAACCAAGATATAATTTCTAGCTATGTGTGGTTATTTGTATGTTTAGGTTAGTCTGAGTTCTTACTTAGTCTGGAGATCATCCTGGAAAGCTACTTTGCACTTTGCATTCCACAGATATTTTGATATCAAAATGATATCACACCTTCTTAGTTTAATTACAATGGTCAACAAACCAATGTTTTCCCCTGGTGCATCATGCCATAACATTGAATAAAGTTCATGATGTTAGGTGTGAATTTCTCTATGAAATAGGGCTGCATTACCTATCAAAAACAAGAATAGAATTTTGCAAAATGTTGATGTCACAGTAATAAAATTGTTTTAATCGTTAGCACAGTGGACTCTGGATCTGGAGTTTGGTGGTTTGAGTCGAAGTCAAGTCATAAAATGTAATGTAGTCTAGTTATAAGTATTGAATATGGAACAACATTTGTGACAAGCATTTTATTGAGAACGAACCTTATCCGATCAGGATAAAATCCGCCCCGGGCGGGAATCGAACCCTCGTTCTTACCTAGTTCTGCCAGTCAAAACGGCTCCTAGTCTCCCGTATTTTCTATGAAGTTAAGGCCCAGTCCCTTAAAAAGGGGTGTCCACGGGGCCCTCAATATCCCGATCGGGTCCAAGTGCTGTGAGTAAATTTTCCATGTTTTCATCCATTCTTTTGGTCAAATTTCATCAAAATCCGTTCGCGTTTTATCGCGAACAAAATAAAGAGAAAAACTAGCAAAGTAGCATACAAAATGACCGGGTTAAAACATAAAACTCAGTTCACTCGGTCAAATTTCAAGATTCGGAAGGTGTTTTTTGGCTTCACTCCATGTACACCTCACTCGTTATCGTCCCGATTTTACCTCCTGGGGAAGAAATGTCCTAGATAAGATAAAATTAATCCAAGTGATAAAAATTAAAGAACAATAATATCAAAAGATAAGCAAGATAAAAACACTTTGTGTACGTTTTCTCATGATTTTGAGTTAGTCATTCTATTCAAAGAAACCTATGCAAGTATATGTACCTACCTACTGCTTAGTACCTACTTAGATAAGTATTTACATAAGAAAACTTCCTTATGTACATAGGTCGGTAGTAGGTACTAGGGGGATCTGACTTGAGTCCCAACTGTGATATCCGAGTTGTGTCTGTCCAATTTGCATCCCATTTCTGAAATTTATCATCTGAGTTGTGTCCCTGAGCTATGTACCTACCTACTGCTTGTACCTACTTAGGTAAGTATTTAAGTACATAAGAAAACTTACTTATGTACATAGGTAGGTAGTAGGTACTGGGGGGGATCTGACTTGAGTCCCAACTGTGATATCCGAGTTGTGTCTGTCCAATTTGCATCCCGTTTCTGAAATTTATCATCTGAGTTGTGTCCCTGAGCTACCTGAGCTAGAACTATGTACTTTATATACTTATCCTAGTTTGAAGGTATACATGTAGTACAGGGTGACAAAAAATACTGTATGCAGCATTTTTTCAGCTTTCATCATGTAGGTACCTACAATCAATAACATTAAAAATTCAACTGTACTTACTTGTTCAGAAGTTAAGTCAATGGAATGTTGCTATAGAAGGAGCTGTCACAAATGAGCAGTGTCCAGTGTTATTATAGGGTTAGGTTAAACACAAAAAAGAGCTTTCACAATATGAGCAGTGACCAGTGTTATTATAGGGTTAGGTTAAACACAAAAGACAAGTACAAAAATAAAGCTGTCACAAATGAGCAGTGTCCAGTGTTATTATAGGGTTAGGTTAAACACAAAAAAGAGCTTTCACAATATGAGCAGTGACCAGTGTGTTATTATAGGGTTAGGTTAAACACAGAAGACAAGTACAAAAATAAAAGCAATAGAGTTCATGTTTAAAGTTTGTTCCTATAGGCCTATATGTAGAATACTGTTCAAAGTTTGTTCCTATAGGCCTATAGAATACAGAAGTTATAGCATACTGTATAGGTACAGTTATTTTTGGTCACCCTGTTCGTTTATTTACTTTATGGTCTCAAGTATATAGGTTCAATCTCAGGTACCGGGGACGCAACTCGGATGACCTTTTTACTTTTTTTGAGTTGGGACCCGGATTTGGGATTCTCGGACTCATCTGGTGTTCCTCCGTACTAGGTACAGTCTACTTACATAATAAAGTAAATAAACAAAGTGATTCATGGCTAGGACATTTTTTTATTTTTATTTTTTTTATAGATAACCAAATGGACTTTGGAATTTTTTGAATTTGGAAAGGTAGGTAAGTAGGTACCTACTGCCTACTGGTGAGGGTTTTGGGGACAACACTACCAAGGGAAGTTGTCTTGTGGCTTGATAGGTAGGTTGAGGAGGCTGGAACTAGAGCTGAGTGTATTCTCTTACCACTATCACCCATCTGATGAGGGACACTACAGGATGGGTATGCTATGACACAGACCACATGAGTCTAATGGTCCCAGCCATTAGAGAGCTACGAGTTTGGGAAGCACTGTTCTGATAGGTATTATGTTATACAAAGCCTGCTAAAACCAAAACTGAGTGTATTCTCTTATCACTATCATTTATCGCCCATCTGATCAGGGACATACTCATACTAAGGCATGGGTATGATAGAGAAATATTGAGGATTAAGGAGCGCGGTAGCGCTCCGCCCCGCCAAGTCAAGAAAGTTTGACCGCGCTACTAGAGATATTATACGCGACAGGGAAAGTAGCCGTTTTCAGGTATTAAGTAGAACTCTTAGTCCAGAAGCTGTTGCCTGGCTACAAAGTTTACCTCTATAAGTAGATATTAGATAGAAGTGTTACCTATTTCTTTTGTTTTTGTTCAATGTTCCTTTGTTCTGTTTTTATATGTATATCCTTTAAAACATAAAACCTCCATACGATAAATATATACCGGTCATCCAAGAGCCATACGTGAAAATTTTCGGAAACGCTGAGCAAAAATCCAGTCTGGCAACAATGGTGAACGAATGTCCAAGTGAATGAGTGTCTGTTCACCTTTGCAGCCGATGTGGAAAAAGTGAAGCCTAGGTATTTTTACTTTACAGTAAATTTTTCAATAGGTATTTTTTCGAGTTTTTTTCTCAAGAGCTTTTATAGTAGGAAAATGTAACTGCTCTTTCGTATCGTCCCGAAAGTGAAGAGAGAAGAAAGACAGGTTAGGAGAAAGACAGCCGTTCCGAGAACGAACCTTATCCGATCAGGATAAAATCCGCCCCGGGCGGGAATCGAACCCTCGTTCTTACCTAGTTCTGCCAGTCAAAACGGCTCCTAGTCTCCCGTATTTTCTATGAAGTTAAGGCCCAGTCCCTTAAAAAGGGGTGTCCACGGGGCCCTCAATATCCCGATCGGGTCCAAGTGCTGTGAGTAAATTTTCCATGTTTTCATCCATTCTTTTGGTCAAATTTCATCAAAATCCGTTCGCGTTTTATTTTGGGTAGCACTGTTCTAATAGATATGTTATACAAAGCCTGCTGGAACTAGACCTGAGTGTATTGAAAATAATCAATAAGCGAGGCAGGAATAATACAATGGTATTAATTGCCCTAGGAATGTCTTACAACTCTCTGATAAGTCAGGAGATAGGTCTTGAGTTGAATAGTTCAATTTCAATGTAGACGTTCGACCCTTTAACTCTGTGACTCAGAGTGGGGGGTATTAATTGCCCTAGGAATGTCTTACAACTCTCTGATAAGTCAGGAGATAGGTCTTGAGTTGAATAGTTCAATTTCAATGTAGACGATCGACCCTTTAACTCTGTGACTCAGAGTGGGGGGGGCCCTAGTCCACAAGGCATAATGGGCATGAGTTCCCTTTTCTGAATTCTTCAAAGACTTTGGACCCTTGGATCCTTCATTACCTGGATGAATCAGAAAGGGGGCTTGTTCCACAAAGCAGTGTGTGTAGTGTGCTAGTGTGTACGTTCGTCCTTCAATTTCAATGCAATTTCACATTGAACCTTTGAATTTTTATGAATCTCAATATGTCTGGCCCTGGCTCCGAGACAGAAAGTAGACCAGCTTAGTCTGGCTGGGGGGCTTTAAACAGGGAGTACCAGCCTGCAGAGTGGGGGGGCCCTAGTCCACGAGGCATAATGGGCATGAGTTCCCTTTTCTGAATTCTTCAAAGACTTTGGACCCTTGGATCCTTTATTAAACCTGGATGAATCAGAAAGGGGGCTTGTTCCACAAAGCAGTGTGTGTAGTGTGTACAATTGTACATTCGTCCTTCAATATCAATGCAATTTCACACTGAACCTTTGAATTTTTATGAATCTCAATATGTCTGGCCCCTGGCCCGGAGACAGGAAGTAGACCAGCTTAGTCTAGCTGGGGGGCTTTAAACAGGGAGGATACCAACCTGAAATTTCCCTTGCTGAAGAAACAGCAAAGGTTGAGTGCGAAGGGCATCCACTCGCGAAATCTCTGTAGCCAAAACCAAATGTCAGCCCAAACTGGCCCAAAGCAATCACCCTAAGGCTGATTCAGAGGCTGACGAAGAACGTCGCTCCCGTCTGTACACGGGAAAAAGCGAAGAAAAAGAAGACCGTCAAGTGAAGTCCCAGTAAAGGTGGTTACTAAATAACACCAATGACGTTAGGTACAGTCCAATTAAACAGAAGGGTGCTAGTTTGAATCCCGTCCGAGACATAGAATTTTATCCTCGTTTATTTTAGAATGATTCCGGCTCAGGACCACAGTTAGCGAAAGGGCACTCAAATACACCACGGTATAACATTTTATACTCGTGTTTTCTTATTTATTTTTTTAGCTTATGTGAGACAGGACCGATGTCATATTAACATGACATATGAGAACTAAAGTCATGTTGGTAATGACATGGGAAGAGTACAGATGTCATTGTTACACTGATTTATCTCTCGCACTATTGTGACCTCTGTGATGACATGGGATATGTGTGAGACAGGACCGATGTCATATTAACATGACATATGAGAACTAAAGTCATGTTGGTAATGACATGGGAAGAGTACAGATGTCATTATTACACTGATTTATCTCTCGTCGAAACCGCACTATAGCGGGAGGAAACCAGTTGGTTCCCAAAACTTTTTTTTGCTACCGGTTGGGTCCCGAATTTGCGAGGGTCAGTGACCAGTTGGGTGCCAGGTTCGAGAGGGTCGCACTATAATAACCTTGGGCCGATGTTGAAAGGGCCGATGTCAAATAGCGCCGATTTTCTAGTTCTAAAATAGAATAGAATATACCTTGTTTATCCTGCTCGAATGGGACTAAAAAGTCCCTTCACTCCAGCAGTCTAAACAAGGTTTCGTGTATTTTATGGGTTTAAGGGGCATACACGCATACAGCCACAAGTGCAAGACTAAAATAGTGTCAGATATAGACTATTATGTAGGAGTGACATTCGTATGAAAGGAAAGATAGCTGATAGAGGTAATTTCGTCAGCATAAAATAGCTTTCCTCTTTCCCCGTTCTCTCTCCCTCTTTCTCTCTCCCTGCCTCCCTCACTCTCTTTCTCTCTCTCTCTCTCACTCTCTCTCTCCCTCCCTCCCTCTCTCCCTCCCTCACTCACTCTCTCTCTCTCTCTCTCTCTCTCTCTCTCTCTCTCTCTCTCTCTCTCTCTCTCTCTCTCTCTCTCTCTCTCTCTCTCTCTTTCTCTCTACTACCTTACACACACACGACACACACTCAAATAAATACACAATACAATGAGAGAGCCAATGGTAAGTAATAATGGGACATATCTAATAAGAGATCCTAATCAAAAAAAAA
>NW_007381937.1:0-2958 GCF_000475195.1 Diaphorina citri | reverse complement strand
GGACAATATTTCTTTTATATAATTATTTTTCGAGGAGGCGTTGCCATTCTTCGTATTGTATCATTATTATTATTATATTTATTATTATCTATGATATATTAGTATTATTATATTATTATTATTTTTCACGTCGTCAAGACTTGGATTCGATCAAACAAATAGTTTTTTTTACTAAGGTACCGTATTTCTTACATATCCGCCATCTTTGAGAGAAAAACCTTTTCCAAGATGGCGGTAATATTTGCTGATACCAAAGAATACGATCATCACGCACCCTAGTTTTCAATTTTGGGACCAACAACTTTCGCAGTTTTGTTGAAAAGCGAGGGCAAAGTCAATCTGTTCCTCCCATTAAATTACTGTTCCCAGCCACATTCATGACTGACTCGGACTGGAACCACCAACCTCCAGATCGAATTCCACGGTCGGGCCTAAACTACTACACCAGCTCCGAGGGTGGTCACCACTTTAAATGGGCCCACCCCTGTATAAAGCAGAAAACAAATGCCCACACAAACACACACGACACACACACACATTCGTATCAAAAATACCTCTAGTACCACCCTTTCAGCCAATATAGTTTAATCATGGAGGGAGAGAGTGGTGTCCGGTCCCATTTTCCCTCGAAAAATAAAATAGAAAGGGAGAGAGAGAGAGAAAGACACGCGCCGCGGCGACGGGGCAGAAGAAGGAAAGGACGGAGGGAAAACGGGAGGAGCCGGGCAGCGGAAAGGGAGGGAAAGAGAGAGAGGGAGAGATAAAGAGGGAGGACGAACGGGCGGAGAAAGAGAGGAGAGAAAAAGAATGAGAGAAAATTACACATTAAATAATTAATTCAACGAAATAATTTTCTATCTACTCCATTTTTTTGTCCGTTCTCTCTCTCTCCCCTCTTTATCATCTTCCCTCTCTCATTTTCTCTCGTCCTCCGTCTCTTTCTCTCCTTCCTCTTTCTCTTCTTTACTCCTTACGACGGTAAAAAATTCGATTTTCTCCAACTGAAATTATTTTTATAGCACCGACAGCTACAAATTCCTCATCTGCAGAAGTTGTCGGGTCTCCCTCGTCCTCTCCTCCCTCTTTTTTTTTTTTTTTTTTTTATTTTTATTTTGAGCTAGAAAAAGTCGATTTTTCTGACTGAAATAATGGTTTTATACGACAACGAAAACTATCTCTCTTTCTCCTTCCTCATCCGCCCTTACTTTCTCTCTCTTCCTCCTTTCCAGCTCTCTCTCCCTCTTCTCATCCCTTTCTCTCTCTCTTCCTCCCCTTTCTCTCCCCCCTCCCTCTCTCTCTTCCTACTGGCTCTCGTCTTTCTGTTTCACACACCACACATTTTTTTCTGGCGTTATAGGTTGGTAGGTACATATGTGTGGAATAATTATGTGGTTTTCTAATGTGTAAAATCAGGAGAGAAGGGAAAGAAGGGGGGAGAGAGAAAGAGGGAGAAAAGGAGAGAGTGATTAGGAAGAATTGTGAGAAAGGAGGGAGAAACAGAAAGGGAGAGAGATGAAAGTAAAGGCAAACAAGGAAGGAAAAGGGGAAAGGAAGTTCGAGTGTAAAGGAGAAAGAATATGTGGGAGAGAAGGAGAGAGCGAAAGGAGGAGTCAAAGGAGGGACCGAGAAAGATTGAAAGAGAGAGAGAGTGAGAGTGAGAGAGAGAGTGAGAGAGAGAGAGAGAGTGAGAGAGAGAGTGAGAGAGAGTGAGAGAGAGTGAGAGAGAGAGAGTGAGACAGAGAGAGAGTGAGAGAGAGAGAGTGAGAGAGAGAGAGTGAGAGAGAGAGAGAGAGAGAGAGAGAGAGAGAGAGAAAGAGGGAGGGGGAAGAAGGAAGTGATTGTGTGGGAGAGTGAAAGAACTGGAGGAAGGGAGAAGGAGAGTGAAAAGGAGAGAGAGAGAGAGAAGGGAAGGGAGTTGGTTCATAATTTATTTATTACTGTGGGAGTATTGTGCGAAAATAAATATTGGTGCTCGTTTTCCCAGGGGGGTGTTTCCTCACAGGTATACGTATACAGGGAGTCTTGGGTTGATTTATACAAGAATACAGGATCAAGGTGATAGTATTAAACGAAAATTAGGAAATTCAGGAAAACAAAACAGAAATCAGAAAAGTGTGGAAGAATGAAGTTTAGAAAAGCAACTTTTCTAGTAGGTAGGTACCTAATGCATCGGTGGTGTAGTGGTCAGAATATTTGTCTGGTAATCAGGAGGGTGTGGGTTCAAACCCAGCCGAAATCGCAATAATAGTAGTTAGTTAGTCACCTATTTCTTCTGGTGTAAAGGGACTTTTTAGTCTTTATTTGAGCAATTTTAAAGGATTCTAAATCTCCAACGCACTTTTGTGTGCGACTTTGATAAAGTGTTGGCCTTTTTTTCTGGGTGGGTTCTAGATCCAGAGTTCACCGAACCGCTAGTTTTAGATTTTAGAATCTGAATATGAGATGTCCATGACAATATACCAAATATAATTGACTGGACATTGTTGTTTTGTAGTCAATTCAGTGGCGTAGTCATGCAGTCCCCCCTTTATTGCAGTAACTAACCATCATCTTAAGCTATAGGTATCCAACTATCCACACATAGTCGACGCCGTCGATCGACGGACGAGGTGAATCTATGTTGTCCAGGCAGTGTATGGTTTCAATACGTTTGGACGCGCCTTTACTTATGTTTATTCTTTCTCTGTTTTCAGGTTGGTATTTCCTTTGGAGAAGTTTGTCAAAATTCACCAAACGATGGGGAAGGGTGAGTCATTAACTGGGAAACAACATTTTTGATAACTGTGACAAGCTTTTGAATATGTTCAACGCAATTAAAATCTTCAAGCTAAAGTAAAATTCCTTTCTTTTAAGATTAAATAGATCAGTTGCGCTTACTTGTGGGTGATGTTTCAAAGTCATAGAGCAGGAAAAATGAGGACCGACGGAATTTTTCTTTTTCTTCTACGACTTCTAGAT
>NW_007381936.1:0-10350 GCF_000475195.1 Diaphorina citri | reverse complement strand
TATACAGAAATACATAACCGCGCTATTAGTCGCGTGCTATACTAGTCCTGTTTACATAGTTACCCCCTTCAACTCTGGGAAATATAAACACAGCGTGATACAGGAAAGCTCCAATACTCGTATTGTGTAAAATAGAAGAATCATCTGTAACTGTAAGTACCTATGCTTTGTTCGAAAGAACTTTTCAGCCAACCGCGCTATTAGTCGCGTGCTATACTAGTCCTGTTTACATAGTTACCCCCTTCAACTCTGGGAAATATAAACACAGCGTGATACAGTAAAGCTCCAATACTCGTATTGTGCAAAATAGAAGAATCTCTGTAAGTACCTATGCTTTGTTCGAAAGAACTTTTCAGCTGATGAAATTTGGCCAGGCACCGTAGGTAGGTATGTACTTGATGTCAATTACATATTTATTTGGTGGTCCAGTTTTTTCTCCCATACGCTTCTTCAGGCTTTACAACAGAAGCGACCATTCTCTCGGCTCTAAAATCGAATGACCGTCAGTTCCACTCATCGACAGAGGTTTGAAGTCCTAATCTATGTACTGATGAAATTTGGCCAGGCACCGTAGGTAGGTATGTACTTGATGTCAATTACATATTTATTTGGTGGTCCAGTTTTTTCTCCCATACACTTCTTCAGTATTACGTTTTCGGCTTTAGAACAGAAGCGACCATTCTCTCGACTCTAAAATCGAATGACCGTTAGTTCCACTCATCGACAGAGGTTTGAAGTCCTAATCTATGTCATTTTTAGCTCAATCTTATTCGAGATATTAACGTGTAACAATGAATTTTGACGATAGAAACACTCTGTATATGACACTCGGAAAATTTTTCTCCGTGAGAATCTCCGTTACTCTGATTTCTCCCGAAATTATACATTTGTATAACGTACTGATACGTTAACTATAGGAAATGATAACGCACACACACCTCCTATCCTATGCAGTACGTTCATACTCTCCGTGAGAATCTCCGTTACTCTGATTTCTCCCCAAATTATACATTTGTATAACGTACTGATACGTTAACTATAGGAAATGATAACACACACCTCCTATCCTATGCAGTACGTTCATACAACTTACAACTAGGTCAGACGCTTTTCTCACACCCAAGATCCGATTCTATTTCCTATGTAGTTTTCTCATGAGAAATTCGTTTTCGCTGAGTTTTTCTCATGAGAATTTCTTGTTTTTTCCCATTTCTTCTTCGTAGTCTAGCTGGGAATGAGTAAGTTTGCAAGTTCCTCTGAGAACACTGCTAGAGCGTGTGCCAGGGAAAATACTCTGGTTTGTGACCTTTGTATCCTATGTGTGTCTGTTTTGTTATCAGCTGAAAACACTCTTCCGGTTGTATTGTATTATCATATCAGAGATAATCACTTGCCGAACAACTGTTAGCCTGGATGAGACACGGTCATTTGATTTCAAACGTCTGGCTCCGAATCTGATCCAATGCTTAATAGCAGCTTAAACCATTGAGTTTTAATTAATCAAGGTGATATAATGTGCAGATGTTTTGTTAGTTTGACATGCCGCGACACTTCATAAGTAATATCTACCTATGAGTCGAGCTTTCTTTCTTTTTACGAGCAACCTTGACCCTAGTTACCTACTGGTGGGGTTTACGCTACTCCTTATTATCCCAAGAAAACCCCGATGTTAGCTATTAGCAGGGTATTTTACCAATGTGTAATTAACTAAGTACCTTAGGTATATCTTAGGTGTTTGGTTTATCCTGTGATGACGATATCTTCTTGTATTGTTTGTAATAATTAATAGGTGTCATGATGTCATGAGTTGTCCATTAGGTACTCTGTGAATGTCATCAATTAACATTCAATTACTATCAAGTGAAATTAATTACCTACTTGGTATTTCCACTAATTATAAGCTTGTGGGTATTTAAATTCCAAAACTACAGAAAGTTTCTATGTTAAATGTACATCATTGCATTCGTTTTTAGGTTTTTGGAATAGAACCTTGGACCATATGTTTCAAGTTTCCAGAATGACCCACACCCCACACGTCAGGAAAAGCTGATGCTATCATACCATTTCCTCAAGAACTTTCTAACATCAAGTGCAAAATGTAGATGGATTTCATTTGTATCCATTTTCTTCTTTTTTTCTTTTATCAAATTCTTTAGAACAGCTGATCATTTATCTTTATAACGAGATATTTTTGTCATTTTGTCAATATCTTTTGATGGTCAAACGCTTTGTCATTCGACCTTTTACCTTTAAGTTTTTTAATACCTTGCAAGCACTTCTTATTTGTTACGGAGATTTCTTCGATTTTTTATTGTTCACTTCTTTTCCATCGAATTTTACGATCACTTCAAGCAAACCATGGATGACCTTTCCTTGGATATTCTTTTCTTACATGTTACGTGTATTTATCTTTTCTTTTCCAAACCTTTATTTATTTTCTTATCTACCTGCATGGAGAATTTCTTTGTACAGGTTTATCAGTCAGATGTTTCCTTTTGATTACACATTACACATTTTCTTCAAGGAACACATCAGCTGTTCTTCTGTTCCTTGGGTTTCTTAAGATCTGGGGGTCTAGGATCGTTTTCAGCAGAGGGATGCCAGGGGTTTAAAGTTTCTTGTATTGGTGTGGGCGACTACTAACTAGTTAATCTAAGAAGGCTGTTATTTTTATTATTATTATTTTTAAACCTTGAAACCCCAAAATAACGAGGGGCCAATATTTTTTTGGTCTCTTAGTATGGGGGGTCGTGCAGTCAATAATGGTTGGGACTACGGACTGAGTCCTGGCCTTCTTGGGTTTGATTCCCGGACTGGGGGGTGGAGTGTTTGGCTGAGACTCTGTAATCAGCCGGGGGGTCTGCCTGGTCTGGGGGTTGAACTTGAGTCCGGTTTCGGCTTGGTTCGTGGCCCCAACCATTTAAGTAACTATATCTAGGTAGGCACTCCCTTACTGATATTATTGTATTTATCACTATTGTAATATTGTTCTTACTGTCAAAAATATATATAAAATAAAGCACTGTTTATACTAATACTAATTTGAGGCTTGCTCGGAACTTCTCTCGGGAATAGAACTATTGTCTTTGGGTTTGGGTTTTCAAATCAACCTTTCGATATTCAAATGGAATGCTATTTTTAATTGACACAAGTAAATAGAAAGAACTGTTTATACTAATACTAATTTGAGGCTTGCTCGGAACTTCTCTCGGGAATAGAACTACTGTCTTTGGGTTTTCAAATCAACCTTTCTGAATATCGAAAGGTTGATTTGAAATGCTATTTTTAATTGACACAAGTAAATAGAAAGAAAAAAATCCAAGTTCAATTGCACACACATATGAGGAAAAATCAACTGGACAGCTGTAAGTCTAACCAAGATCTCCAAACCAAGTCTCTTGAAACCATTCCTGTCTTCTCAACCTTGCTCGGAGCACTTATCAACTGGACAGCTGTAAGTCTAACCAAGATCTCCAAACCAAGTCTCTTGAAACCATTCCTGTCTTCTCAACCTTGCTCGGAGCACTTTCTTGAAGACAATCATCTTCTTTACCTTCTCATTATAAGTTATATGGAAGAGATAGATAGCTCCCGTAGATTTTCCCTTACGCAAGGAATAAGACCATGTTCCAAGATAAGAGGCCCGTACCATTATTATTATCAGAACTACCAGTGGCGATTATTCATATAACCTTTGGGAGACGAAGAAGCGATTGAACCAAAATTGAATGATCAAATTCCTCTTTCTGTGCTAAACATTTCTGGCAAATTTCGTCAAATTTAGACTAGGTACCTGTTTCGTTCGAGAGTTGTACTTAGTGAATATGCCCCGGAAAAAGATTCTGTAGGACAAATCAGATTTGGGCAAAGAAAAATGTTGCACTCACGCAGGTTCGGTTATTATTATCAGAACTACCAGTGGCGATTATTCATATAACCTTTGGGAGACGAAGAAGCGATTGAACCAAAATTGAATGATCAAATTTCTCTTTCTGTGCTAAACATTTCTGGCAAATTTCGTCAAAATTAGACTAGGTACCCGTTTCGTTCGAGAGTTGTACTTAGTAAATATGCCCCGGAAAAAGATTCTGTAGGACGAATCGGATTTGGGCAAAGAAAAATGTTGCACTCACGCAGGTTAGGTACCACAGTTCTTATTGATTTTGTTCGCTACATCTTTTCACCTTTCCTTGAAGTAAGGACACTATTTCTTGTCAGGATTAGTCATTTTGGTCAATTTGAATCTTTCGCCATATGCTAAGTTTCCTCTAAAGCGAGGGTTGGTCCAGACTCGGGACCTTTGGATACCATTGAACCCCACACATTCCGTCACTGAGGCAGGATCATATGTTTAGGACCCAAGTAAAGCCAGGTGTCGATGCCATGGGAACCGAATGTTATATCCGAAGCAGATGTTCTTATGCCACGCGACCTGGAGTGTGCCAGCATCTGCAGTACCTTCCCCCAATACCCACCTGGCTTAGCCAGCCTCACTAGGGGGATGCATTAGAAAGAACCCTCTCTTGTGTTTGACTATTTTTAATTTTTCTCACAAAGAAGAGCCGGAAAAGCGTGTCCATTTCACCTGCTCTCCTAATAGCTTTCTTCAGCTGTAGTGACATATCCTCCTGCTGAAGACATGGTTGAGTATTTCCTAAGATGGGGATGGTCGGATGGATAAGGAGAGGTTTGGCAGGATTCACACGTGACAGAACACAGGCGCTGGATGTCTTAAGTCAATGAATATTCACCCAGCGGAAACTTTGAACTAAGACGCTTGTCTTGAGCTTAGTACCTACTTCTTGGGCTCGAGTTACACAAATCTTACAACTAGATCAGGCGTGCTCAACCTGGGGAGCTAGGAGATCTCAATAACAATAGGGAAGTACGTAGAACCACTTTTTAATTAACATGCGTCTTGATTACTATACCTCCTGTTGTCTCGGTGATGTAGTGGTCGATATGCAGAAGCTCATCAGTCATCACTTGGTAAACAGGAGGGTGTGGGTTCAATCCCAATTCAATGAGGTATGGTTTTCAGCCTTTTTGAGCTCTATTATTATCAGATAAAGATATCTATTTCAAGTTGAGACCCACTGGAAGTATGACAGAACACAGGCGCTGGATGTCTTAAGTCAATGAATATTCACCCAGCGGAAACTTTGAACTAAGACGCTTGTCTTGAGCTTAGTAGCTACTACATGGGCTCGAGTTACACAAATCTTACAACTAGATCAGGTGTGCTCAACTTGGGGAGATAGGAGATCTCAATAACAATAGGGAAGTACGTAGAACCACTTTTTAATTAACATGCGTCTTGATTACTATATCTCCTGTTGTCTCGGTGATGTAGTGGTCGATATGATGAAGCTCATCAGTCATCACTTGGTAAACAGGAGGGTGTGGGTTCAATCCCAATTCAATGAGGTATGGTTTTCAGCCTTTTTTGAGCTCTATTATTATCAGATAAAGATGTCTATTTCAAGTTGAGACCCACTGGAAGTATAGGTTATTATTAGACGTAAGTACAGGAAACACAATGAGGTATGGTTTTCAGCCTTTTTTGAGCTCTATTATTATCAGATAAAGATGTCTATTTCAAGTTGAGACCCACTGGAAGTATAGCTTATTATTAGACTAAGTACAGGAAACGGATAGAGTTTTGTAGATCCGCAGATCTTATTTCGCAGAAAACTCATGAAATAGGAGGTGCTGCATTTTTCAAGGCAGAGTTCTTTGGGTTAGGTGGCAGAAATGTTACCTTTGCCTAAGAGTGGTTATGTTTCACCTAATAATCGATTGATATTTCATCTGCAAGACAAGGTGTTCCTTATGTAAATGAGGTTTGCAAAGTGCACCTTGCATTTCGTGCAAACGTCAAAAAAGAGAACCTAAAAGTTGTATATTATTCTCTCCACAAACCACGTACCACATAGATAGTTAATTAACTAAATTGAAATGAGTGGTTATGTTTCACCTAATAATCGATTGATATTTCATCTGCAAGACAAGGTGTTCATTATGTAAATGAGGTCTGCAAAGTGCACCTTGCATTTCGTGCAAACGTCAAAAAAAAGAGAACCTAAAAGTTGTATATTATTCTCTCCACAAACCCTAAACCACGTACCACATAGTTAATTAACTAAATTGAAACTCTACAGCAGAAGGAGGGGGTCCTAAATACAAGCATTATTTTTACGAGAAGAACAACTAAATTGAAACTCTACAGCAGAAGGAGGGGGTCCCAAATACAAGCATTATTTTTACGAGAAGAACATTAAATATCGGCAGGTGATATTATTGGGATCCAAAAAACTGGACTGAGCGATGCCGATGGTTGGGGGGACTTTGGTAATTATTTTCGTTAAATGTAAATGTGTACCGACAGCTGACGCGTGCCGAAAATTTATTTCTTGAATAAGTATAGGTAGGATACATAGGACGTATAATATTTTAAGTATTAGTATTATATACCTAATGGTTGAAGTAATGGCCCCAGGTTGAATGTGTACCGACAGCTGACGCGTGCCGAAAATTTATTTCTTGAATAAGTATAGGTAGGATACATAGGACGTATAATATTTTAAGTATATATTGGTATTATACCTAATGGTTGAAGTAATGGCCCCAGGTTATTTTGAGGTACTACCAAACATAAGAAGTGGTTATGTTTCACCTAATAATCGATTGATATTTCATCTGCAATACAAGGTGTTCATTATGTAAATGAGATCTGCAAAGTGCACCTTGCATTTCGTGCAAACGTCAAAAAAAGAGAACCTAAAAGTTGTATATTATTCTCTCCACAAACCCTAAACCACGTAGTTAATTAACTAAATTGAAACTCTACAGCAGAAGGAGGGGGTAGCTCAAACTATTTTTGAATTTGAGCAGCCTCCGCTCTTGGGTGGGTATGACACTAGGCTTGCACACCTTGCAGAGTTTGGGTTTTTAATGGCTCTGTTCTTGGAGTTCACAGTGCACTCAGCCTCGGAAAGACAAGGAGAATGGAGTAGAATGTAGATGCTCGTCACCGATGGCGGATGGTGGCATTACCAAACCTACCTCTGTGGTGTAGTCGTCAAGACATTAACATAATTTTCTCAAACCACGTCGAAGACCATAAAAGTATCATACCGTACCTACTTACATGTACATTTTCTCCTCCTCCTCCTCCTTCTGACTTTTCTTTCCTATGAGAAAATCAGGAAAATCTCAGGAGAAATCTAACCAGCACGTTTTCTCACGGGTAAATCCATTTTCCTATTAGGTTCAGATCCCACACATACGTAAATAGAAAGGATCAGGGGACTTTCACACTATTATAATGAAAAAAAACTCTTGTGAAAGCCGAAATAGAGACTGTAATTTAACACATCATAAATCCGAGTAATTGTTGAAGGGGGAGCACGTGCCCTTCAAATTCAGAACTTTATCCTGACGGCGTTAACCCCCTCCTCCCTCCCTACCTTGTTAACCCCTCCCTCCCTCCCTAGCTTCTTAACCCCTGGGTTGTGTTTATGTTTTCGACAGGGATTAATGCCAATATGAGAAGTTAATGATATAAATTAATGCAAATTTGCAAATAATCCTAGCTTCTTAACCCCTGGGTTGTGTTTATGTTTTCGACAGGGATTAATGCCAATATGAGAAGTTAATGATATAAATTAATGCAAATAACATCTATTATCTTAACCACAGGACTGTATCGATTTCATGTGAGCTGCTTATTTTGTTCTGGTTATTGGAGAGAGGAGTGGGGATGAGACTTTAGTTTAGATCTACATACTACCTAATGCTGGGATTTACCAACTCGGATTTTCCTCTACCTAATAGCCAGGTCACAACCTCTGATTGAATTCAAACCTGAGACAATTTACTGTTATAATTAAGCATCTTGAAACACAGGCGCTGGATGTCTTAAGTCAATGAATATTCACCCAGCGGAAACTTTGAACTAAGACGCTTGTCTTGAGCTTAGTACCTACTACTTGGGCTCGAGTTACACAAATCTTACAACTAGATCAGGCGTGTTCAACCTGGGGAGCTAGGAGATCTCAATAACAATAGTGTTGTCTCGGTGATGTAGTGGTCGATATGCTGAAGCTCATCAGTCTATCAGTCATCACTTGGTAAACAGGAGGGTGTGGGTTCAATCCCAATTCAATGAGGTATTGTTTTCAGCCTTTTTTGAGCTTTATTATTATCAGATAAAGATATTTATTTCAAGTTGAGACCCACTGGAAGGGGGAGCTAGGAGATCTCAATAACAATAGGGAAGTACGTAGAACCACTTTTTAATTAACATGCGTCTTGATTACTATACCTCCTGTTGCCTCGGTGATGTAGTGGTCGAGATGCTGAAGCTCATCGGTCATGACTTGGTAAACAGGAGGGTGTGGGTTCAATCCCAATTTAATGAGGTATGGTTTTCAGCCTTTTTTGAGCTTTATTATTATCAGATAAAGATGTCTATTTCAAGTTGAGACCCACTGGAAGTATAGCTTATTATTAGACGTAAGTACAGGAAACGGATAGAGTTTTGTACATCCACAGATCTTATTTCGCAGAAAACTCATGAAATGAGAGGTACTGCATTTTTCAAGGCAGAGTTCCTTGGGCTAGATGGCAGAAATGTTACCTTTGCCTATAAGAGTGGTTATGTCTCACCTAATAATCGATTGATATTTCATCTGCAAGACAAGGTGTTCCTTATGTAAATGAGGTCTGCAAAGTGCACCTTGCATTTCGTGCAAACGTCAAAAAAAGAGAACCTAAAAGTTGTATATTATTCTCTCCATGCACAAACCCGTAATAACTCGATGTCATCATTTACTTGGAATGATTGTCAAGATAAATAGTATGAACATGTTGAATTTGACTAAGATCAACTTTACTATTGTACCCGCATTTGAAGTTAGTATCCTCCATGCCTCGTTGAGTCTCTTGGTACTATTCCCTCCTTTAATGCTATGGAGCTTCACAAAGTTAAGTTATTGAGTCTTTGAAACCTAATGCCTAATGTATTATTTTAAGTTGATATATTTTTACCATGTGTGTTCAAGTTGGGTAGAGTAATTATGCGTATTAAAGCAGTATGAGGAATAGTAAATGAGGTCTACTTATGTAGTTTCTTAAGATGCAAACTGATTAATATTAAACAAATTAGGTAGGTACATAGGTACTGATCGAATAAACTACGGGCTAAATAATTCCCGGAGGGACGGGCCCAGCTTGTTAATTTTTCTCTCTCGAAATCATCTGATGTTGAATTTCTATGCATGGAGTTTTATGTCTTTCTGAATTCACATTTTGCAGACAATACCTGATTCTAGCATGAGGGGGGAGATCCTACATTGTCTTTTGCGAAAGGTGCAGCTAGCTATAGCGTTTCATATATGAAATGTGTATACCCTATTGTTTACCTTTTGCCTTTAGGATGCAGAGGTGTATACTTTTCGTGACCGTGGGAAATTTTGTTTCTCCGAGATTTTCTCTATTTCTACACAACACTGCAGCTGAATAGTGAATAGACTGAATAGTAATTTCTACCTTTACGACTTTATAGTTTCATCTGAAATTTTGTAGATCCATGTTTCTTGCTCTATAAGTTCTTACTCCATCTTAAAGAGTCAGGTAAATTCTTACCTGCCAAATTGGTATCAGGAACTCAATAATGTTTCCCCTTTTTTGGAATTCATCGACACTTTTGCTGAAGCCCAAAGCCTATCTGGACATGATACTGACCTAAGTTTTCTAGAGTTAGTATATTAGTAATACTTAACAGGAAAAATGTAAGCTGTAGGGTAAGGTAAATTTTGAAAGAAAATATTGTGTACAACAGCCCCAACATCCTCTACAGACCAGGTCTCAGTTTGTTCTAACAAAAAGAATGGAATCGGGAAAATCTACTTTCTTACCTACCTACTCTAAACCAGAGGTTGTCACCAGCCACCAGCATATCCTTTGGTTTATATCCAACCCTTTCCTTTCTAATATCAGGCATAAGTTTCTAACATCAGGTATGTTCATATCCTTTTCCTTACTGCATAACCCTTTAGCTTTGCCATGGGCATTATATCGGCGTTTAACAAACAACACCACCTAATAGCAATTTTGTAAGCTTTTCAGGGGGAGTTAAAACCTGTTTTCTTTTCTATTTGACATGGGTGGTAATTACAATAATTGAATGTTATTGTAATTATACACATATGGAGTTTATTCAAAGTGAACATATGAATTGTCTTTTATTTGGAAGAAGAGATTACAAATTTTTATGGAGAGAAATAGGCTGATGGAAAATTGAAGATGTTGTTGATTTCCGGTTGCCAGGATACGACTTGTTATCAG
>NW_007381935.1:0-10222 GCF_000475195.1 Diaphorina citri | reverse complement strand
TGCTCCCCCCTCATCTGTAGCTTCAGGTGAAACATCGGCAGGCGGTGACGAGGACTGCTCATTGCTTTCAAACTGAAATGAGAATTTTATTTATTTTATTTTTTATTAATTCACGGGATCAAACCCAATTCACAATGTTACTTTTTCAAGACAAACAGAAAAAGAAAACTAAACTTAAAACTAACTGGAATCAATATCATGTATTATTTATTTGTGGCAAAGCAGAGCCTTTTCACAACTTCTGTGAATATCACAGCATTCTAACTGTCTCCTTTGCAATACTAAACTTTTTACACTGATAATGCCACTATTGGTAGCTACTCGATTAAAATAGCCAGTCAGACCAGGGGGCCACAAAGACAGTTTTCTTGTAACTCAAACAATCTCTTTCTTGTAACTCAAACAATCTCACATTAGTACTTTCAGGAACTATTTTCTGTGTTTTTTCAATAAAATTCTTCATCTTGTTATGTCTTTTCTGTATTTAACTTTAACTCTCGGATGAAGCAATCTGATTGGTTGACTTTTCAAAAATTTCAGCCAATCAGATTGTTTAAACCGAGATTAACACATAAACGGAGTTTGAACTCAATTTGTGGTCCCTGTTCGGTTTGCTGCTCCCCCCTCATCTGTAGCTTCAGGTGAAACATCGGCAGGCGGTGACGAGGACTGCTCATTGCTTTCAAACTGAAACGAGAATTTGATTTATTTTATTTTTATTAATTCACGGGATAAAACCCAATTCACAATGTTACTTTTTCAAGACAAACAGAAAAAGAAAACTAAACTTAAAACTAACTGGAATCAATATAATGTATTATTTGTGGCAAAGCAGAGCCTTTTCACAACTTCTGTGAATATCACAGCATTACTAACTGTCTCCTTTGCAATACTAAACTTTTTACACTGATAATGCCACTATTGGTAGCTACTCGATTAAAATAGCCAGTCAGACCGGGGGGCCACAAAGACAGTTTTCTTGTAACTTAAACAATCTCTTTCTGATGTTCCTATACAAGTACAAATTAGTACTTTTCATCACAACTTCTGTGAATATCACAGCATTACTAACTGTCTCCTTTGCAATACTAAACTTTTTACACTGATAATGCCACTATTGGTAGCTATATATATATAGATGTAGATCTGTCCTAGGACAGGTTTCAACACGACGTTACTCGATTAAAATAGCCAGTCAGACCGGGGGGCCACAAAGACAGTTTTCTTGTAACTCAAACAATCTCTTTCTGTTGTTCCTATATACGAGTAAGTACACATTAGTACTTTTCAGGAACTATTTTCTGTGTTAGGTATTTCAATAAAATTCTTCATCTTGTTATGTCTTTTCTGTATTTAACTTTAACTCTCGGATGAAGCAATCTGATTGGTTGATTTTTCAAAAATTTCAGCCAATCAGATTGTTTAAACCAAGATTAAAACATAAACGGAGTTTAAACTCAATTTGTGGTCCCTGGCCTCAATTGTCCTCGCTGAACGCACCCTGAAATTGAAACTTGGACCAAAAAAAAACCCTCGACTTCGCCGGGACTCGAACCCGGACCTCCAGCGTACAAGACAAATATGAACTCACAGTGATGGGATCCAAGCTGCAGTATATCTTCATGACGTCATCATGTTCTTCATCCAGATCATCCAACCATTTGACATTCTTGATACCCTTCATTCTCTTTACGAGGTTCTGGAATTAAAGGAAAAGAGAAGATAAAATTCAATTAGTAAACCTCGAACTGATGCTAAATTTCATGTCGTTACTGGGACTCAAACTCCAGTCCTCGGATTACAAGTCCCGAGTTCTACCTCTGAGCTACGGGGGCTGACAAGATAAGTCCACCCATTAAAAGTGACTGAAAATTGTACGTACCTACATGAATCTTAAGGCCTGGATAGTTTGTTGGGAAGCGCGTCTACCTTGTAAGCGGCGGGTTCGATTACCGCCCGGGGCGGATTTTATCCTAAGCAGATAAGGTTCGTTCTCGGACCGACAGACTTTCTCCTGTAATTTCCTCCTTTACTAAGGCCTGGATAGTTTGTTGGGAAGCGCGTCTACCTTGTAAGCGGCGGGTTCGATTACCGCCCGGGGCGGATTTTATCCTAAGCAGAAAAGGTTCGTTCTAGAACCGACAGACTTTCTCCTATAATTTCCTCTTTTACTTATTAGACAAATTGTTAGACGTGGAATGGATTGCTTGCCAGCCTAGTTAACTTCGAGGGTAGCGCACCTGCCTTGAAAGCGCTGTGTTCCTTCATTTGGGACGATAAGACCTGTCAAGTTAGTTTCCTCCATCAAAACTCTTAAAAAAGAAGGGAAAAATTCTTCCCTTCATCCAGATCATCCAACCATTTGACATTCTTGATACCCTTCATTCTCTTTACGAGGTTCTGAAATTAAACGGAAAAGAGAAGATAGAATTCAATTATTAGTATCGAGGTTTACTTCAACTGATGCTAAATTTCATGTCGTTACTGGGACTCAAACTCCAGTCCCCGGATTACAAGTCCCAAGTTTTACCTCTGAGTTACTGGGGCTGACAAGATAAGTCCACCCATTAAAAGTGACTGAAAATTGTACGTACCTACATGAATACTCCTATTTTTACATATGGGGGGGGGGGGGGAGAGAGAGAGAGAGAAGTTCAGTTTGTGTTTAGAATGTTTCCTTTTCCTTCGTGAAGATCTCTTCTTTGAATTTTCCATAATTCCACACACATAAACCAACTCTGGTTAATTTCACCACTTCTCCAAAACTTGCCCCCAGTTTTTCATTTACCCATTGTAAATCAAAGCAATTCATAATACTCTTGTAGGTATATTTAATATAATATCGAAATTTATTTTTTATTTGTTATTATTAGTTTTTTTTATACATAAATAATTTAAAGTCCAAAAATGCGAAATAAAATTATGTATTATGTATTAACGTTTAATTATTTTAAAACCTGTACATTGCTTTTCTTTTAGGCTTTGTTTATTCGAACCATACAAAGATTCTAAAGCTTTGCTGTTTTAATTGAAATGCAATCTAAATCTGATGGGGAAAAATCTACTTATCTAAAGGTAAGCAAGATTGTCATACAAGAAAACATTAAAAATTAAATATAAAATATGCAAGCTTTAAAAGAAAGAAGATTGGCACAGAAGGAGGAAAAGAGCCAAAGCATAAATGAAAACATTAAAAATTAAATATAAAATATGCAAGCTTTAAAAGAAAGAAGATTGGCACAGAAGGAGGAAAAGAGCCAAAGCATAAATAATAATCAAATGAAAATGTTACAAAAATTAATCGCTTTGTTACACTAAAGTTTAACATTAAGAAAGATCCAGAGGCGTCTATCTCTAAAAAATAGCAGTAATATTCACAATTGCACAAATATCTACAAAGGTTAGAAGAAATAATGTTGTTAACCTAGGTAAGTCTTATTTACAATAGGAAATTTTACTCAGGGGAGGTGGTATCCAATATCCATGACTGTCTCAAAGAATACTCACAAGACACTTGGGTCGAGCGATTTTTTTTTTTTTTTTACAAGAAATCACAATCAAAGTTTACCTATTAAATTTCAAAAAAAAATCCCAAAACACTTGGGGCGGGGGATTTTTTTTTTTTTTTTTTTTTTTTACAAGAAATCACAATCAAAGTTTACCTATTAAAAGCGAACTCTTCGCCTTGGGATGACTAAGTGACATTGTCTCCAGGCTTTATAAAATTATACCTTTAAAAAAATGGACACTCTGAATAATAATAAAAAAAAATGTCATCTTAAAAGAAAATTGACGAGATAAATATTTCAGGTTTCTGTCATGGAGATGTAGAAAATGTCAGCTTAAAAGAAAACTGACGAGATAAATATTTCAGGTTTCTGTCATGGAGATGTAGAAAATGTCAGCTTAAAAGAAAACTGACGAGATAAATATTTCAGGTTTCTGTCATGGAGATGTAGAAAATGTCAGCTTAAAAGAAAACTGACGAGATAAATATTTCAGGTTTCTGTCATGGAGATGTAGAAAATGTCAGCTTAAAAGAAAACTGACGAGATAAATATTTCAGGTTTCTGTCATGGAGATGTCATTGCGAGGAGATCTTGAATTGAATTCATGGAATTATCCCTGTGCCTGTGGACATTCACCACCTGAGCTGTATAAACGTATATTCGACTTCTTAGTATAATCGATCGTTGATTGATTTTAACCTGAAAAGAAGGAGAAAGAATTAGATATATCAAGAATAAACAGGTTATTTAATAATTGGATCTTTAGTTGATTGCAGACACCTCTTATTCTTTCAAGACTAATCAAGTGGTTTATGGCTGACTGGTTTAGAATCTAAACTTTAGATTTCTCGTTTCGTTTAGGTTTAGACCACTCATACCGATTTCAACACGGAGGTGCTGGGTTCAAATCTCGGCTAGGGCGGAAAATTTTGACCAAACTTTTCCGTCCACAGACAAGCAAAGATGTAAAAGAATGGTCAATAGAGAGAAAAAACAAAATGAATAAAAGTACAAATTAACTAAAGTTCTAGATATTAATAAAAAGAAACTGACAAGCACGCATATAAAAAACAAACTAATCACAGCACAAAACAAATAACAATCTAAAGACTGTCAGTACGCAAAATAGTAGAACTAGGTATAAATACAAAACAGCACAATTTTAGAAGCACAAAACACTCATTTTCTTACAAATTGGCCGACTCGTAAGCGCGGGGTATAGATATAGGGGAATCAAGTTCCTTCCCTTCATAATCCTCAGAGCGATCATTAGTGCTACAAGAATTTAGATCTCTCAATATTTGACGCGTCCTAGAAACACGGACAAAGCAATATTGTGATGGCATCTTCAAATTGTTCATGGAAACCACCGCGGTCGTTTAAGTGGAAAGCACCTCTAGCTAGACGAGAATAACGCTAGATAGTAGATACCCTTTCTTCCTTAGTGGATCACTGAAGTCAAGCAACGTTTCGCGTGGTTGATATCCGGATAAGTGACCATTTAGGCAATCGCGTGCTACTAGCTATTCACGGATCACGGCCCACTTGGGCTGGGTGAGGTCAGTATTTGGAGTCGAATAGATGGTAAAAATCCCCGTCACTATAAACCTAATCAGTTACACAGGGATGTTAAACCCCTTCAAAATAATTATTCCATTCTGGATCACTGAAGTCAAGCAACGTTTCGCGTGGTTGATACCCGGATAAGTGACCATTTAGGCAATCGCGTGCTGCTAGCTATTCACGGCCCACTTGGGCTGGGTGAGGTCAATATTTGGAGTCGAATAGCTGGTAAAAATCCCCGTCACTATAAACCTAATCAGTTACATAGGGATGTTAAACCCCTTCAAAATAATTATACCATTTTGGGTCATTTGGACTTACCTATTTACTAATGTAGGATCAGAGATGACAGCAGGGGTTTTCCTCGAATAAATATTATTACTTGTCACTTTGTTGTCTCGTGGAGTTTTCAGTACACCTGAAAAAGACAAAAAATATGAAATGAAAAGTATTTTTAATGTGATTAAAGAGTCCCTTTACTCCAGCAGTAGACTACTGCTGAAGTACAAGTACAATAATAATACTTTAGGTTTAGGATTTGCATAGAAGGAACCACTAGGCGAGGTTAAAGTCACCGGAGGCGTCCTCTACCACCTAACCCGTTCGATTCTACGAGGACAGTACCTAGACATGCAAAGAAAAAGGAAACTAATAATTACCTGGTACAAATCTCGGCTTGTTTTTAACCTCGGTCATTTTGGATACAATTGAGTTTGGAATGTTCTCCTTGTTGAGTCCTGTTTTCATTGTTCTAATGGGAGTTTTCACCACGGGTCTATTTTTGTTCATATTGGAACTAGTTACCAGTGGAGCGCGAGCAGCTGGAATAATATATCGAATTGTTAGACTTGGAATAGATTGTTTAAAGAAAAAAAGAAAAAAAAAATAGAAAGCTACTTGAGACTCATATGGTCTGCGTCGTAACATGCCCATTCCGCAGTACCCCTTCGTGTAAGATTAACCCATCCTTTCGAGCTGTTTGCCCCTACAACTAAGCCTGAGTGGGCTTTTTGTGTATGACATAACTATTCACTCGTCTCTACTTAAGTACCTTTGGTTTTGACAGTGACAGGACAGCTAGGTTTGGTGGTAACAGGTGCAGGGATAGGGACACTAACAGGTCGCGTAGGTGTGCTCGGTTCCTCAGGTAAGTCTATAGGGGGAGTGATGGGCCCTGATGATAACGTGAGAGTTACTTACCTTTGGTTTTGACAGGACAGCTAGGTTTGGTGGTAACAGGCGCAGGGATAGGGACACTAACAGGTCGCGTAGGTGTGCTCGGTTCCTCAGGTAGGTCTATAGGGGGAGTGATGGGCCCTGATGATAACGTGAGAGTTACTTACCTTTGGTTTTGACAGTGACAGGACAGCTAGGTTTGGTGGTAACAGGTGCAGGGATAGGGACACTAACAGGTCGCGTAGGTGTGCTCTAGACTTGGAAAAAATTGTTTAAAAAAAAAAAAAAAAAAAAAATAGAAAGCTACTTGAGACTCATAATGGTCTGCGTCGTAACATGCCCATTCCGCAGTACCCGTTCGTGTAAGATTAACCCATCCTTTCGAGCTGTTTGCCCCTACACCTAAGCCTCGGAGTGGGTTTTTTGTGTATGGCATAACCATTCACTCTACTTACCTTTGGTTTTGACAGTGACAGGACAGCTAGGTTTGGTGGTAACAGGGGCAGGGGTAGGGACACTAACAGACCAGTGGAGCGCGAGCAGCTGGAATAATATATCGAATTCTTAGACTTGGAATAGATTGTTTAAAGAAAAAAAAAAAATAGAAAGCTACTTGAGACTTATATGAGTCATATGCCAATTCCGCAGTGCCCCTTCGTATAAGAGTAACCCATCCTTTCGAGCTGTTTGCCCCTACAACTAAGCCTCTGAGTGGGCTTTTTTGTGTATGACATAACCATTCACTCTACTTACCTTTGGTTTTGACAGTGACAGGACAGCTAGGTTTGGTGGTAACAGGGGCAGGGATAGGGACACTAACAGGTCGCGTAGGTGTGCTCGGTTCCTCAGGTAGGTCTGTAGGGGGAGTGATGGGCCCTGATGATAACGTGAGAGTTACTTACCTTTGGTTTTGACAGTGACAGGACAGCTAGGTTTGGTGGTAACAGGGGCAGGGATAGGGACACTGACAGGTCGCGTAGGTGTGCTCGGTTCCTCAGGTAGGTCTGTAGGGGGAGTGATGGGCCCTGATGATAACGTGAGAGTTACTTACCTTTGGTTTTGACAGTGACAGGACAGCTAGGTTTGGTGGTAACAGGGGCAGGGATAGGGACACTAACAGGTCGCGTAGGTGTGCTCGGTTCCTCAGGTAGGTCTGTAGGGGGAGTGATAGGGCCTGATGATAACGTGAGAGTTCGGTTTGCTGCTCCCCCCTCATCTGTAGCTTCAGGTGAAACATCGGCAGGCGGTGACGAGGACTGCTCATTGCTTTCAAACTGAAATGAGAATTTTATTTATTTTATTTTTTATTAATTCACGGGATCAAACCCAATTCACAATGTTACTTTTTCAAGACAAACAGAAAAAGAAAACTAAACTTAAAACTAACTGGAATCAATATAATGTATTATTTGTGGCAAAGCAGAGCCTTTTCACAACTTCTGTGAATATCACAGCATTACTAACTGTCTCCTTTGCAATACTAAACTTTTTACACTGATAATGCCACTATTGGTAGCTACTCGATTAAAATAGCCAGTCAGACCGGGGGGCCACAAAGACAGTTTTCTTGTAACTTAAACAATCTCTTTCTGATGTTCCTATACAAGTACAAATTAGTACTTTTCATGAACTATTTTCTGTGTTAGGTATTTCAATAAAATTCTTCATCTTGTTATGTCTTTTCTGTATTTAACTTTAACTCTCGGATGAAGCAATCTGATTGGTTGATTTTTCAAAAATTTCAGCCAATCAGATTGTTTAAACCAAGATTAAAACATAAACGGAGTTTAAACTCAATTTGTGGTCCCTGGCCTCAATTGTCCTCACTGAACGCACCCTGAAATTGAAACTTGGACCAAAAAAAACCTCGACTTCGCCGGGACTCGAACCCGGACCTCCAGCGTACAAGACAAATATGAACTCACAGTGATGGGATCCAAGCTGCAGTATATCTTCATGACGTCATCATGTTCTTCATCCAGATCATCCAACCATTTGACATTCTTGATACCCTTCATTCTCTTTACGAGGTTCTGGAATTAAAGGAAAAGAGAAGATAAAATTCAATTAGTAAACCTCGAACTGATGCTAAATTTCATGTCGTTACTGGGACTCAAACTCCAGTCCCCGGATTACAAGTCCCAAGTTCTACCTCTGAGCTACTGGGGCTGACAAGATAAGTCCACCCATTAAAAGTGACTGAAAATTGTACGTACCTACATGAATACTTAAGGCCTAGATAGTTTGTTGGGAAGCGCGTCTATCTTGTAAGCGGCGGGTTCGATTACCACCCGGGCCGGATTTTATCCTAAGCAGATAAGGTTCGTTCTCGGACCGACAGACTTTCTCCTGTAATTTCCTCCTTTACTTATTAGACAGATTGTTAGACGCCGAATGGATTGCTTGCCAGCCTAGTTAACTTTGAGGGTAGCGCGCCTGCCTTGAAAGCGCTGTCTTCCTTCATTCGGGACGATAAGACCTGTCAAGTTAGTTTCCTCCATCAAAACTCTTAAAAAAGAAGGGAAAAATTCTTCCTAAACTATACGTACCATATGATTGCCCTTCATTTCGCGATCTGTTTTGCCGTAGATTTTGAGCAGAGAGTAGTAGCTCATCAGCTTGATGGAGACCTCGGTTAGCAGAGTATTGTGACTATTGAATACAGAACATAGCATACTGTTCAAACCATTGTTGTGCTCGGACTCCAGGCGAGATTTGATTAGATCCATCTGAAATGAAGAAATTTTATTAAAACGGGTCTTTGTAAATTGATAGTAACCTGCCTTCACTATTCGTACTAAACATGCCGTGGTAGTGGTATAATTACGGCCAGGCACTCACTATCAGGTAGACGTAGACCAAACCAGGTCTACCTGGTACCTGATGAGCACACACACTATCAGGTAGACCTGACAGCCGGACCTGATCAGGAGTGGCTGGCCTAAGGCACTCGACAAGATTCCATGTTAGGTTAGGATTCAAACCCACACTTTCCAACTAACGAGTCGATCGCCTTAGGGTTATCTTCCTATGAGTGTTTATCCTATACAACGGACCCATTGAAAAGAAAATAATTTGGCCGGCAAAAATACCAACTTTTCGAAAGAAACCTATTCCTGTACTAAGCGTTTAAAGACAATTTTTTCAACCCCCTTCATTTCTCGCTGCTTTTGGCACAATGGAATATTTAAATCCGAAACATCAGCTGAGCAAAACTTTCGACAAAACCCAGCGCGACTTGATAGCGAAACAAAATGAGATTCTGTACAAGAAAATAATCGACGCTCAGAACAGGAGAAAATCCAGCTGTCATCAAAAGTGTTTCCGAAACATCAGCTGAGCAAAACTTTCGACAAAACCCAGCGCGACTTGATAGCGAAACAAAACGAGATTCTGTACAAGAAAATAATCGACGCTCAGAACAGGAGAAAATCCAGCTGTCATCAGAAGTGTACACCTGTTCCGAGAACGATCAAATCTAGTTCCGAAATATGTCGAGAGAGGGCTGCCCGGGAAATTGAAGCTAATAATTTGATCTTGCTGAGAAAATTGAAAGCTCTGAGTTGAATTGAACGCTGCTATATTTCTTTCTAACTCATTATTATGCTGTAATTGCTGTATGTTACGCGGATTCAACTGACTGATTTGTGATATCTTTTTTTCTTTATTTAAATAAAGTCTTTGAAGGAGTTATTATTTTCGTCCTTGAGGAAGTTCTTTGCGGTCCCAGGGAAATTAAAAAGGAGACTTTAGTTGAGCAGTTCGTCTAATAAAAGATTGATATACGTAATCTTCAACTCTGTATGAGGTCTATGTTTTACCTCGACTGTTTTGCATTTGTTTTAGATATTTGTTTATGCGTTTGAAAGTTCCTCTATAACTCGCGATTGCCTGGCCCGATTTCGATGAAATTTGAGTTCCTTGAATCAAGGCACGTCGGTCCTTGAAATAAAACTTAGACCTTCCTTTGTTCG
>NW_007381934.1:0-10224 GCF_000475195.1 Diaphorina citri | reverse complement strand
GGGGCTAAGAAGCTAATGTCGAGGGTTGGGGCTAAGCTATGTTCGAGGGTTGGGGCTAAGCTATGTTCGAGGGTTGGGCTAAGCTATGTTCGAGGGTCGGGACTCCGTTGAGGGCACCTACTAAAAGTATTACCAACCTATTTGGTAGCGTCGCGCAGTACTTCTTGTACACAGTGAAGGACTTTCTGATAGATGAAGGATTGGTTAGAGTCGGGCTTGCAAACATTCATGTGGTCCAATGGAATCTCGTACAGCTCTCCAACGTTAGGATCTGTAAATAGAATATTAGGCCAGCCACTCACTATCGGGTAGACCTGACGCTTGGCTTACTTGAAACATTTCCCTCAGAACTTGGAAGCAAGGACTCTGGGACACAAACAACACGTCCGACATCCGATGGACCAAGCTGAACTCCTCCAATAACAACGAAGAAGAGTTTGAATCTAGCCAAGACCAGACAGAAACCAGCTTGCCCTTTGAGCCAGACGACGACCCTTCAGTCCCGGGCGAGTATTCAAAGTGCTGGCCAAAGGACTGGCTCCCACTCGACTGTCCGGGGGTTCGAATTATAGCGGTTAACTATTCGACAGACCCGTTCCTTTGGAAACCGTTTTGGATTCCTACTCAACAGAGGTGGGTATTCAACACATATGTTGTTGTTTGCAAAATTTGGGTTATTTGACTACTAGGTCATAATTATGTACTACGATTTGCCTGCAGATCTTTCAACTTGGTCTCACAACCTTGTGTTTCCATTTGTGCAGAATGCTTCATTTGTGTAGATCGCCAGGACGTAAAATGCTTCTAAAGTGTGAGTTGCCATAATACAATGACAGCAATGTCTCAACAAATGGCCACTTTTACCTAAACTAAACGCAACCGGCTTACCGAAAACGGGTCTTAGAGCCTTTTATCTAATTAATTTATGCAATTCTATTTACCAATCTTGCAATGACAGCAATGTCTCAACAAATGGCCACTTTTACCTAAACTAAACGCAACCGGCTTACCGAAAACGGGTCTTAGAGCCTTTTATCAGTTTTATCTAATTAATTTATGCAATTCTATTTACCAATCTTCAACTAGCAATAGCGGTATTTCTTTTCAGCAGAAGACATGTTCTAATAATCTGCGATGCAATCAATTTTCTAATATATCATTAATTGCTCAGGTTCACGATAATGTATATTTTGAATGTATTTCCAGGTTGCCCATGAAAGAAAGAGGCAGAGAGATGATGAATTTGTTGCTGGAGCTTGGCGTAGGTTCTCATCCCATTGTTTGGGTGGGTCATAGCAAAGGAGGACTGTTTGTCAAACAAATGCTTGTGCACGGTAAGTGTTCCTTATACTAGGTGCCAACTATACTAGGGGTAAAGTGCCATAGCCATTAAAGGTGCTTGATTGGGAATACTTTACAGAATCTATTTGATTTCTGCTAGGATAAACCTGAAAATTAGATAGACTGAAGTCCAACGATATTGAAGGCATTGAGAATTTGACCCCTAAAATAAAACAGGGGAGTTATCCAAGATTTTTGGTTGGTAACCTTCGATTTTTCCGCAGTATTTTTCTCTATGAAATCCTTCGTAACTCGATGAACACAGGTCAAATTCCAGCAAGTTATGGAATTTTATTCTCGGTTATTTGGGCATTAATAAATATCATAATAATGATTGTTAATAATTGTTACAAAATCACAGTAAAAGCAGAGCTTAGAAGAAAGCGGAGCTAAGAAGGGAGACTACTACTGGAGTGAAGGTATCATGTTAACAGTTAAGTAGTAGGTACTGTCAAAACCATTTCATCTAATACTCTGATAAGACAAAGTGTTGGCATCTTGATTAGGGAAGCCCCCTCATTTGGTACGTGTGAAAATCGGCACTTGATGGCGTAGTAGACAAGACCACGTGGTTGCATCATGTACTTAGACTAGACGGGTATACCGGGTACTATTGGTAGATTTATACATACAGGTACCTATAGGTAGGGCCATCTCATCCCATTGTTTGGGTGGGTCATAGCAAAGGAGGACTGTTTGTCAAACAAATGCTTGTGCACGGTAAGTGTTCCTTATACTAGGTGGGGTAAAGTGCCATAGCCATTAAAGGTGCTTGATTGGGAGAACTTTACAGAATCTATTTGATTTCTGCTACGATAAACCTGAAAATTAGATAGACTGAAGTCCGACGATATTGAAGGCATTGGGAATTTGACCCCTAAAATGTTATCATATCTGATTCATAACGAGTTGAAATGATTTGATTGTTCGCAATATTTGAACGGGGGAAATGAATTCTACATGAAATATGTAGATGATAGCAAAATCAATCGAAATAGAGTCAATAAAAGTATACCTATTACATAAATATAATAAAAGTACATATTATCATTTGAATATAGGAAGCCTACAATCAAATGGTATCAAACTTTGTTACCTTATCAGTGTTCAAGATTGGAGTTGGTATACAATTTTGTATGAACGCCGGAAAACTTGTGCGTGTATGCAATGTGCCACATACATTTTACTATTGCTTCGAGAGTTCTAGACCTGAAGATTTTGTTCTTTTCCGAAATTTTTTTGCTGTAGCGTATCCTTTGGTAATTCACTATTACTTTCCTTTCTACATGCATCTTAAACTCCGTACACAAGAAGTCCACTTTGACGCTTGGGTGTAGGGGCAAACAGCCCTAAAAGTCGGGTTAAGCTTATCCGAATCTACCAATCTTCGATATTACTTGGTGGGGAGCAGCACTACCGCGCTCATTCAGTTTTATTTGACCTCTCTTCATTAAGTAGGTACTTCATTCATCTCGTGATAGAGCGGAAGAAAAAATTGTGTCGCGAAATTTCGAGAAATAGCACGAGGGAAACTTAACATGTCAGATTATTCAGGGTGCTGACTGTCGATGTCCGAAAACTGAAGCAACTGTCGATAGAAACTAGAGTCAGTAATTACATCAATAGCAATAAATTCACATTTAAGAGTATTTCATAAATTTATCTCAAATGTGCACTTCAAAAATCCCTGGGGGAACCGTGGGGCCCGGAGACTAATAAGTTATCAACCAAAATTCCTTTACATTCTTGTCATATATACCTACCCATATCAATTGTCATATATACCTACATCAATTATTGTTACAAATAAATAAAACAAAACATAAAACATTCTGCCGCATTATTAAGATGTGAATAATTTTTCTTTGGGCATTTTAACATTATCACTACATTCATTATGCATTACTATTTAATATGATTATTACTAGCTGCTTACGAGTACACATAGTTAACATAGTTTGTCCATTACTATCCTTTGTAAACAGTTTACGGTCTAAATTCCTGTCACGCCTAGACTCAGTATTCCAGGAATCCAAACAGGAGAGATGAGAATATTAGAGGCGAGATTGCGCATCATGCTAGTCCCTTCTGTAAACAAAGAGTGCCCCCTATCCCCAGTATTGTGGTACCTATCGGAGGATACACAGCTCGAACTAGCAGAGAGGATTCTGTGTCAGCATTTCCGTCAGTCAAATTTTTCGCCGGGTAGACGCCGTTTTTGCCGGTAAGTTTACCAAGTTTTTCTCCCCCTTTTAGGCGCTTTAACACTAGGGACAATAGCTCGTTCGCGCTTACCAATAGTCAGTAAGTAGGTATACATAGTTCTTCCTAATTTGTTGCCTTCTTTAGATAAGGACCACTTAGCCCCTCAGAGAAAAGAAATTTAGATATTGTTTTTGTCTGTAAATATTGCATGAAAACATTCCGTACAAACAAGTTATTATATTGTTTATTATTGTTTTATATTTTTGTTATTTTTTTCAGATTTATTTACCGAAGATTACCGCGAATTCGTAGATAGGTACATATTTTTTTCAATTTATTTTTTTCAAATTGTGACCGCGCGTGTTAGAATTGTAAAAATAAAATTGTTAACATCGTCCAAATGACAATGTAATAACTCAGCTTCATCTGAATGCAGATCATTATATTCACATTATCCAAGGCAGCTTGGCATTTGAAAGATTTAGGATGTGATTCACCAACCTTCTTATTGCTCCTAACAGACTGTTAACTTAAAAGCCCTGTTAAGTCTATACCAATCAAATGGAACTAACGGGCCTTCTAGGGACTGAAAAAATATCGGTCAAATCCACTGTTAGGATGGTTGGTTAGTCCCACTAGACGCCCCAACTGGGTCCAACCCCAACCAGATCTTTTCGGGACTTCATCAGTGTTAACTTGTAAGACTACTTTAGTGTTTACATCTATGACGACGTCAAAATTTTCAAACGATTACTTGAGGAAATGTGTCAACAATTTCCTGTCAAAATCTGTCTGTTAGTATTGAGGCCTTAAATTTGGTTTACAGATTTGATATGCACGCCTGCTGGCCTGCGGCAACTTTTTTCTCCCGATCAGAGTGAACTATTTTCACAGATAGTTGAAACACTCGAATTGGATTGGCTGAAAAGGCGTCACATCTATGACGACGTCAAAATTTTCAAACGATTACTTGAGGAAATGTGTCAACAATTTCCTGTCAAAATCTGTCTGTTAGTATTGAGGTCTTTGAATTTGGTTTACAGATTTGATATGCACGCCTGCGGCAACTTTTTTCTCCCGATCAGAGTGAACTATTTTCACAGATAGGTGAAACACTCTAATTGGATTGGCTGAAAAAGCGTCGCTGTAAGACAAAATCTTGCTATCCACATATCGGGCTATCCGTCAGGATGAAATTTTTCTCCATTTATAATGTTAATCGAATCGTTCTAAATGCAGGTGGGATAATCATAATGTCTTTGTTTGCAGAAAGTAAAATAATATAGTAAGCAGTAGTGAGTCTCGTTAACCAAGTCTTCAGTACTTGCGAAACAGTTTACAAGCCCGGTACCCTATTATCATATTGGGAGACTCTGCTAGAATTGAAACCTCAGTGAACTGTCCAATTGAATGTGTGTCTGACGTATTTCTGTTTAATTTTAGCTTAATTTTTAGTTTTAATTTTCAACAAAGTTAATTTTTTCTATTAACTTAAATTACCGATCATGTACGTGCACATATTCCGATACTTTATATTCATGTCATCTCTATTCATAAACAAAAGGTAGGTGATATTCATCTTCCCTATTTTTCTTTTATATGCTTTAGGTAAAGATATTATTTGTCATTTTTTATCCCAGATTGCACATGTAAAATTGAAATAAAGAGGCAACTTGTTTGCGATTAAATTGTAATAAATATAGCAAAATCAAAAATGGTTAGACTGTGGGTTGTAGATGTTAAGAAGGCCGAGCCGCGCTTCGAACTCTTGACGTTCGCGCGCTTCCCGGCACGCTTGATTCAGTTTAGTTTTATGGTACGTGGTACTTTACCAGCCCAATTCTAGCACTATGTACCACAGTACCACCTCTTACACCCCAAAGGGCATATTATGATCATAGGTTATCAGACATATTAAGGTCTTTGGGAACAAGGAATTTTTTTTTTTCTTAACAGAGGTCCTAAAAAAACAACTATGGACACGTACGTGGGTACACCCGTACACCTAGGATGAAAACTTGGGTAGGAATAGGTTAGGTTGATAAAGCGATGTAAACATTTCCATGAAATGAGATACATGAACTCACCTATTGTTTATAAGCATCATATGAACGGGGTCCATATTCTTGATCACAGGTGTATGAAATAATCCTCTTCATTTCATGATAGTCTTTTGGTGGTTAAATGGGATGGAAAATATAGTCTGAACAGTCTGAAACAAAAATTACAATTATTAGAAAAGCATCTAGGCTATCGCTTTGGATAGCGCTAAATAAGAAAGAAAAGAAGAGATATAATTTTATTTATTTGCACTCTAAGCAACAAAGACCATGTGTGGAAGAGATATTTCAATGGTCTTAGAAGACAGGAAGATGTGTTTGAAATTAACTCAACAAACCAGCTCATAGGATAGACATTAAATACTCATATTATGATATGCTGTACTACAGACTGATATATGTAGGTTAAAGATCCCTGGATAGCTGTTTCGAGCTTTTGGTTCTCATCAGCAGGACTTAGTCATTGTGCTGGAATAGTACCTGCTACTCCCTGCTGATAAAAGCTAAAAGCTCCTGAGATAAAAGCTAAGAGCTAAAAGCTCCTGACCATGAATGTTCTGACCCAAATCAGTCTGCAGAACAGCTTATCATGATACAAGATTTTTGGTTGGTAACCTTCGATTTTTCCGCAGTATTTTTCTCTATGAAATCCTTCGTAACTCGATGAACACAGGTCAAATCCCAGCAAGTTATGGAATTTTATTCTCGGTTATTTGGGAATTAATAAATATAATAGTAATGATTGTTACATAATCACAGTAAAAGCAGAGCTTAGAACGGAGACTACTACTGGAGTGAAGGTATCATTTTAACAGTTAAATAGTAGGTACTGTCAAAACCATTTCATCTAATATAGACATACACATACACAAGGGGATAAATTTCCATCAAATAAAAGGATAGTAAAACATCCAAGTTTCACTTCTCACTTCCCAGTAGAGCGAAAATTGATTAACATCTTTTCGTCTCCTTCTTCGTCGTCATCTTTTTCTCCGTCTCCTTCTTCTTCGTCTACTATGACGTTTTCTTCTTCGCCTTATTCTTCCTTTGATCTTAGAACTGTACAACTGGAGAGATATGTTTGTGCAGAGAGTTTGTTGGTACAACATATCACGTAAAAGTGTACAAATGTGCTAATTCTTTGGGAGAGGTATACCTATGTATATTTTTCCACAGAGTTTGTTGGCCATCAAATAAAAGGATAGTAAAACATCCAAGTTTCACTTCTCACTTCCCAGTAGAGCAAAAATTGATTAACATCTTTTCGTCTCCTTCTTCGTCATCTTTTTCTTCGTCTCCTTCTTCGTCTACTATGACGTTTTCTTCTTCGTCTTATTCTTCCTTTGATCTTAGAACTGTACAACTGGAGAGATATGTTTGTCCAGAGAGTTTGTTGGTATAACATATCACGTAAAAGTGTACAAATGTGCTAATTCTTTGGGAGAGGTATACCTATGTATATTTTTCCACAGAGTTTGTTGGTACCTATATCATGTAACAGTGTTTCTTCTTTGTTTTGATTTCAGTGGCTGTGAAGAAAAGGCTGTGCTGAAGAAATCCACCATGGCAGTGTCTGCAGAGACAACCAAAGAAGGGGAAGAAGTTATTGTCAGAGGTCAAGGATGGTACATGTAAGTTATGAACGGGATGGTTAAAGTAATATGATAATGAGATGGTTAAAGTAATACGATAATGAGATGGTTTGATGGTTAAAGTAATATGATAATGACATGGTTAAAGTAATACAAATCCACCATGGCAGTGTCTGCAGAGACAACCAAAGAAGGGGAAGAAGTTATTGTCAGAGGTCAAGGATGGTACATGTAAGTTATGAATGAGATGGTCAAAGTAATATGATACTGAGATGGTTAAAGTTATATGATAATAAGATGGTTAAAGTAATACGATAGAAAACTCCTCACATCAATGTTCATGTTGTGATTTTATTTATTTCATTTAATAATAATATTTCATTATGTAGCAAACTGCAGTGGTGAACCACTGCACCACTGTGCACGATATGGTGAAAAAAAATGCACCGTGTTTGAATGACTTTGTAAACACTAACCTATGGTCTCCAATAGAGAGACTCAGTAACTTTGTGAAGCTTCATATCAACATTGAGGGAGGTATAGTTGGTAATTTTATCTAAGCGATTGGTAAGTGAAGTAGACGTACACTTATCTACTTCACTTATACTTACACTCGTATTTATGAACAAGAATGATCGTTCTTAGATCAGTCTCAAGTCAAAATTGACCAATCAAATGCCTTGAGTCTATGCAGCATTTTGTTCATAAATATGGGTGTTAGTTACTATTACTCCCTTACCTATTGCTCAGCATTGATGATTAGGTGTAACACTTAACGCTATTAAGCTGTGTCCACACATAGTCCACCATGTCGATCGACGAGGTGAATCTATGTTGTCGTCTACACTCGTATTTATGAACAAGAATGATCGTTCTTAGATCAGTCTCAAGTCAAAATTGACCAATCAAATGCCTTGAGACTATGCAGCATTTTGTTCATAAATATGGGTGTTAGTTACTATTACTCCCTTACCTATTGCTCAGCATTGATGATTAGGGATAACACTTAACGCTATTGAGCTGTGTCCACACATAGTCCACCATGTCGATCGACGAGGTGAATCTATGTTGTCGTCGAGGCAGTGTACGGTTTCAGACGACGTCGATCGACGGTGTTGACCTACAGTTAAAGGGCCAACATGACCTACAGTTAAAGGGCCAACATGACCTACAGTTAAAGGGCCAACATGACCTACAGTTAAAGGGCCAACATGACCTACAGTTAAAGGGACTACATATCCTACTGTTTAAGAGACAACCTGACCTACTTAGACAGTCTAAATAACAGCCTGAAGAATCCCTTTTTCCCAGCAATAAGATGTACTAGTGATGTCAAAACCCCAAATTAGTCGGAGTGGAATTCCCTACCATGGTCGGGATTAGAACATGCTCCCTCCCGCTTACCAAGCGAGCACTATACCGAGAGAGGTCTCATCCTCTTTCCCAAAGCACTACGTAGAGGCAAATTTCACCCCTCTTTCATTATCACAAAAGATCTAACCAGGTCGCAGTGACAAAGGGCGTTTATTTAAAGCCGATGGCCCTACTTATACCAATATCAATCCCTCTTTCATTAAGAAGTCTAAGAGGTGTTTAGTTTTCGCTGATGAAATATTAGATTCGTAATCATAGTGTTAATTTGATGGCCTGTGACTTGTTGACACAATGCACTATGGGTTAATCGAAAGCAAACAATACAATGAAAACAACACACGGTGTTTACTGAGTAGAGAGACCTGAATACATTGTAAATCATAAAATGATAATGTAATAACTCAGCTTCATCTGAATGCAGATCATTATATTCACATTATCCAAGGCAGCTTGGCATTTGAAAGATTAAGGATGTGATTCACCAACCTTCTTATTAGTCTGTTAGACTGTTAACTTAAAAGCCCTGTTAAGCCTATACAAATTAAATGGAATTACAGGTTGTTAGCTTAACAGGCCTTCTAGGAGCTGAAAAAATATTGGTCAAATCCACTGTTGGGATGGTTGGTTAGTCCCACTAGACGCCCCAACTGGGTCCAACCCCAACCAGATCTTTTCGGGACTTCGTCAGTGTTAAGTTTTAAGACTACTTTAGTGTTTACATCTGTGAGGACGTCAAAAACAGGGGTGTCTCTGGAGAGGACAGAGGAGGACAAAGACATTTTCTGTGAGGTCCTGCACGATCCCGGCCCTGACACAAAGGCCGATATTATATTCATTCATGGGCTCAAAGGGTCGCTGTACAAGTAAGTTTTTGCCAATAAGACACCGAGACTATCCAGTCCTTCTCTATAACATATCGTTAACACTGCGATTCCAAGCGATAGGTAAGCAAATTTTATGCCGTTTACCCTTCTCTCATTTTATGCCGGACACTCAAACTTGGACCGCCCGTCGCGTCGGAAAGTGTGTGGCGGAAAAAGCTACAGACCCACGTCTCTTAGACGGTCTGATAGACCTGGGTCTCAAGTTTTGTCCGCCACACACGTTCTGACGGTCAGAGCATGAGTGACCGGCATCGGCATTACGATTACTTTCAATGTGAGATGCCTGTCTCACAGACAAGGAAAGTAAGTACATAAGTACTTTATGATTACTTTGGCGATTTGTTTTACCAGGTACCCACTTTATTCGGGAAAAACTCGCCTTGTATTGGGACGATAGCGTCTTTCTTAGAAGTTACTGACCTTGGATAGGTATCCGTTATTTATCACATACATAAAAGGATTTTAATTGATGGATAGTGAACCCCCCTTACGCGGACCACTTTACACATTTCAATGAAATTTGTTTTTCAGGCGTGTTCCTCATAGAAGCCAAGACCAAATTGAAGCCCCTGCTTTGGACAGATACAGGGGTGGCTCTGGAGAGGACAGAAGAGGACAAAGACATTTTCTGTGAGGTCCTGCACGATCCCGGCCCTGACACAAAGGCCGATATTATATTCATACATGGGCTCAAAGGGTCGCTGTACAAGTAAGTTTTTGCCAATAAGACACCGAGACTATCCAGTCCTTCTCTATAAGGCATTATAG
>NW_007381933.1:7368-10224 GCF_000475195.1 Diaphorina citri | reverse complement strand
ATATTTATCTATCACTTTTCCATGTTTTTGAGAGTACAGAGAGAAAAATATTGATCGGGGGGGACATGAACGCTCACATAGGTGAGCTTGGAATCCTAGATGAGGAGATTACCTTCGGAACAACTTTAACTCCATACAGGGAGTCACTACACAAGAATATTACACCTAGGGGACAAGAATTACTATCATGCACCGAAAACCTGGGTCTGAGCGTCTTGAACGGCAGAACTGTTGGCGATATACCTGCTCAATTTACTTTTATAGACACAAGAGAAACAAGTAGAGGAGATTTTTTTGAGAGCAGTGTACTCGACCTAATATTTTGTAATGTTCCTATGATGACAGATGTACACAGGTTGGAGGTGTTGGATGGGATTCATTCTTCTGGACATGTTCCTGTCACGTGTTCTCTGTATTATCCAATAGATCAACGTAGAACCCCACAAGGACATGGATATATGTTGAGATGGAATAAGGAGAAACAAGAGGATTATGAAAGAAGTATTTCCAGTAAGTTAAATAACATAGGTGAAGAAAATGAAAATAGACCAGTATCCTCGCAAGATTTGGTCAAACAAATGAGTGAACTTTTGAAACAGAAAATTCTAGATACGGCAGAGGAGTGCCAAATGAAAGTAAAGAGAAAATACAGATGGTTAAAAAATGCCAGATGGTATAACACAGAATTAAAAGAGAGTAAATATAAAATGAGGAAGCATTTTAGAGCCTGGAAAAGGTATGGAAGTCATGGGACATTTAAAAAATACGCGGAGGAGAAAAAAAGGTACAAGAGACTTAAATACACTCATGAAAAGAGGTACAGAGAGGACATAAAACAAAAATTGCTTAATATAAAAAATGCAGCAGAATTTTGGAAAACAATCAAACAGTTCAGCCAAAAAACAATTAAAATACAATGCGAAATTCCAAAAGAAATTTGGTTTGAACACTACAGTAATTATTATAAAGCCGATAATCCTAGACTTGAATTATTCCTGACTGATGTGGGACATGAAAAGTTAGATGCAGAATTTACTGAATTTGAGCTGGGGAAGGTAATGCAAAAGATAAAAAATAACAAAGCCGCAGGACCGGATCTCATAACAAACGAATTTTATAAACATATAAAGGATAAGGAATACCTACTACATCTATTCAACATAATATTACAAGACGAATACATCCCAAAAGAATGGAGTGCAAGCGAAATATTTTGTATTTTTAAAAAAGGAGACAAGACAGATGTCAAGAATTATCGCGCGATTGGCCTTCTGAATTCGTTGACAAAGATTCTTACACAGTTACTTACAAATAGAATTTATGACTGGGCAGAGTCATTACATAAAATTCCTGAGGAGCAGGCCGGCTTTAGAAAAGGTCGAGGCTGTGTGGACCAAATCTTTACACTGAATAGTATCATCCAAATACAACTGAGATTACAGAAACAGAAACTTTACGCTTGTTTTGTTGACCTGAAATGTTGTTTCGATTCAATAAATCAAGACTTGTTGTGGAAAAAATTATTTACGAAAATCGGACTTTCAGGAAAAATAATTAGATTGATCAGATACATGTATAATCAAGCAACATGTAAGATAAGAGTTGGAGAAGAGCCTAACGGGAGAGATCAAGATTAGTAAAGGGTTTAATAACCCGCGAGATACATTAAGTCCAATTTTGTTTCTGTTTACAGCGCATTTGGTGACTTTCCTGAGAGATAAAGGATTTCACGGGGATACAAGATATCACAAACAGATGGATGTTGTGTTATATGATGTACGCCAGATGACTTGGTACTCATGGGACACAAGCAAAATTGAATCTCCCAAAAGAAATAAAGGCCTTCCAAGAATACTGTGATCTCAACGACTTAGAGGTAAATACACAGAAAAAAAAAATAGTGTATAGAAAGAAGGGGAGACAGGCAGCACAAATATTTTATTCCTATAAGGACAACGGCTTTTGGAAAGGTTGCTTCCTGATTTGTTTATCCTGGCGTCATATTCCGTCTCGGCCTATTTAGAAAGCATATGAACGCGCGTCCAAGCATACACACTCGGTATATAATAACAGAAACAATCAAAATAGTATAAAAATTCAGATACATGACTGCGGCTGGGAAGGAACTGCAGCAAGCACGCCTCCTATCACAAGACAAACACCACCGAGAAGAAGAAAGCAACGCCGAACGAACCTATCTCAGAAAAAACATACACAAACGAAATCTAGATATATCCCGTCTCTCCTATAATGGACAACAGGCTGGATGGTGTTCCTGATACTTCCATGTTTATCTTGGCGTCAAATTTTCCGTCTTCGGGCCTATTTAGGCAAAACTTCAGATCTATACGGACCACCGACTCATTACTAAGAACAAGCTAAATTCGTGATCTAAATGTATCACATATTAAAAAACTAATCATAAAACTGGTAATTCTTACAGATGGAAGTCTAACCTACGAAATCTGGGAAGTGCCAGATACAATTTCCAATTTGAATACCACTTTGCTCGACATGTGACCTACTTTACTAAAGGTTCCGGAGGTCTGGACACTCAGATATACCCGTGAGATAACTAGTACACCACGATCCTCGCCTCAGTACAGATTTATATCAAGGAACTTTCTGCCTGTATTACCACCAAATATAATACGCCTAATCATTACGATACGAGCTGGAAATCTGGAGACTGGAGTCTGGTCATTCAGGTATGGAACAATGTTCGTGTAAAAAGTGGTTCGATAATAAAACTCAAGATTTACCAGAATAAAACTACCCAAGTTGTTTATATAAAAAGATAAGAAAAAAAATTAATGACGAAACCTATCGCAAACTATGTGACGTCAGATCATCACT
>NW_007381933.1:0-2491 GCF_000475195.1 Diaphorina citri | reverse complement strand
TTGATTTCACGTCAAAATGCGCAGAAACGCTTGCGCACAAACAAACGAAGCGGGAGTCATGAATTATGACGTCATCGCCTACGGGAGCATATGCCGTGACGTCAAACTTCACGATTTACCGGTATTTTTCAAATCGATTTATCTCTGTATCTAGGAGTCGTAGAAGAAAAAAATTCCGTTGGTCCTCATTTTTCCTGCTCTATGACTTTGAAACATCACCCAAGTAAGCGCAACTGATCTATTGATAAGGGCCAAGATCTGGATACTGATCCCGTCCGTATAGTGTTATCTAAGCCCCGGTATCGAGTCGGGATCCAAATTTTATTACTCCATTATTCGAGAGATGAAAAAAATTCAGAATCCTAATAAATTATGAGATTTGTACCGAGTACCTAATTCCTAATACCTAATTCCGAGTACCTAAATTCCAAAAGAAATTTGGTTTGAACACTACAGTAATTACTATAAAGCCGATAATCCTAGACTGGAATTATTCCTGACTGATGTGGGACACGAAAAGTTAGATGCAGAATTTACTGATTTTGAGCTGGGGAAGGTAATGCAAAAGATAAAAAATAACAAAGCCGCAGGACCGGATCTCATAACAAACGAATTTTATAAACATATAAAGGATAAGGAATACCTACTACATCTATTCAACATAATATTACAAGACGAATACATCCCAAAAGAATGGAGTGCAAGCGAAATATTTTGTATTTTTAAAAAAGGAGACAAGACAGATGTCAAGAATTATCGCGCGATTGGCCTTCTGAATTCGTTGACAAAGATTCTTACACAGTTACTTACAAATAGAATTTATGATTGGGCAGAGTCATTACATAAAATTCCTGAGGAGCAGGCCGGCTTTAGAAAAGGTCGAGGCTGTGTGGACCAAATCTTTACACTGAATAGTATCATCCAAATACAACTGAGATTACAGAAACAGAAACTTTACGCTTGTTTTGTTGACCTGAAATGTTGTTTCGATTCAATAAATCAAGACTTGTTGTGGATGTAAACCGTGCTGAAAGACTGGAAAGAAATTTAGGTATTGAGAATACACATAGTTATCCAAATATCAAGGCGTATAAGAATAAAATATTTTTTTTTATTTTTTTTTATTTAATATACCTTATTTATACTGTCGGCTAAGACTAAAAAGTCCCATTATGCCAATGGGCCAGATAAGAGTTGGAGAAGAGCTAACGGGAGAGATCAAGATTAGTAAAGGTTTAATAACCGGAGATACATTAAGTCCAATTTTGTTCAGTCTGTTTACAGCGGATTTGGTGACTTTCCTGAGAGATAAAGGATTCACGGGGATACAAATATCACAAACAGTGGATGTGTTTATATTGATGTACGCAGATGACTTGGTACTCATGGGACACAGCAAAATTGATCTCCAAAAGAAAATAACCGCCCTCAAAGAATACTGTGATCTCAACGACTTAGAGGTAAATACACAGAAAACAAAAATAGTGGTATTCAGAAAGAAGGGGAGACTAGCAGCACAAGATATATTTTACTATAATGGACAACAGCTGGAAGTGGTTCCTGATTTTGTTTATCTTGGCGTCAAATTTTCGTCTTCGGGCCTATTTAGAAAGCATATGGAACAGGCGATTTCAAAAGCTAAAATAGCTTTGTCTAATATTAAAACCATAATGGTCAACTCTAAGATGGAGTCTTGGGAAGGCAGAATACATTTATTTGAAACCATTGTGAAAGTGACCCTACTTTACTCAGGGGAGGTCTGGACACTCAGATATAGCGAAGAAATAGAAAGATGCCAGGTACAGTTTTTCAAGACTATTCTGCTGTTAAAATATAATACGCCTAATCATTACATACGACTGGAAACTGGACGACTGAGTCTGGCTCATTCAGTATTGAAAATGTCGTTAAAATGGTTGATAAAAACTCAAGAGTTACCAGAATACAGACTACCCAAGTTGTGTTATCAAAAACTAAAACTCATGGACGAAACCTATCCAAACGGTGACGTGCGATATAACTGGTGTACGCAGCTCAAACATCTGATGAGGGAAATGGGAGAGGAGAACATAAACCTGGAAAACGTAAAACAAAATGTGGACGAAATATTAGCTCGAGCAGGGGAGAAGATTTTTCAAGTGGATAGAGAAAGACTAAGGGCATCAACATACAACGAGAACTACAAGAAGATCAAATCAGTAAACACCTTGGAAAGAGAAAACTATCTTGCATACAGAGTACCTATTGAGAGAACAAGAGTAATATGTCAACTGAGAACCCTAGGAACTACCATTTGTGTCTTCCTGAATGGTGAGAAAATTATATGGGACACTACAGAAAACTGCAGCATTTGTAATTTAAACTTGCCTGAAAATTTAGAACACATCTTCATTGCATGCCCACAATACGAAGTGACAAGAAGGCAATTCCTGAACAATTACATATATCAAAATTTAGAAGAGGAAAACCAGCATAAAATTCAGAATATATT
>NW_007381932.1:0-10225 GCF_000475195.1 Diaphorina citri | reverse complement strand
AAGCGAATACAATAGTCCGTCCCTTATACCTTTTTATTACTATTGTAATAATAAAGGAAGGACGGACTAAAAAGGAGCTTTCACATCAACGGAAAATTGCTACAAAAAGGAGCTGTCCCAAATGAGCAAAGACCAGTGTTATTATAGGGTTAGGTTAAACACGAAAAGGAGCTTTCACACATGAGCAGTGACCAGTGTTATTATAGGGTTAGGTTAAACACAAAAAGGAGCTTTCACACATGAGCAGTGACCAGTGTTATTATAGGGTTAGGTTAAACACAAAAAGGAGCTTTCACAGATGAGCAGTTACCACTGTTATTATAAGGTAACAAGCATGTAAAATACAGTTCTAATTCAAGACTATTGAAAGGTTAATCATCGAACACATCAACACTTTTTACACACCCTGTGATTTGTCACTAAACAAAGATTTACACACCTCCGATGTTTCCTTGAGTTTACATGGTTGTTTGAGTGCCGTGGTTTTATTTTTTTCCCCTCAGAATAAAGGAGCTTTCACACATGAGCAGTGACCAGTGTTATTATAGGGTTAGGTTAAACACAAAAAGGAGCTTTCACATCAATGCAGTGACCAGTGTTATTATAGGGTTAGGTTAAACACGAAAAGGAGCTTTCAAAACAGAATATCCTGAATGATTCCGCCCTTATTGAAAATCTAACCCGACCGAATAGGTTTTTCTGGTAGCCCTTGAGAGCAGCCACTCACTATTAGGTAGACCTGAAAGGTACACCTGATCAGGTCCGCTTGTCAGGTCTACCTGATAGTGTGTATGCTCATCAGGTATGTAGACCTCTGATAGTGAGTGGCTGGCCTTAGGTCATGTATTCACAAGGCTCAAGCGTTGTACAGTCGTTCGCGGGACACCCTTATCCGGTAGGCGAGGTGTCCAATGTGCATCATAGAGGCAATGTTTCCATGTAGACTAATAGAGAAATTCTCATTACGTCACAATACATAAAATATTCGGACGAGTAGAGTGGAATACCTTGACAAAGTTGGATGGTTGCTAATTTAGCCGTTTATTTTGTATGAGCAATATCTATAATACCCAACAATATCGTTATGAATAGAGTGTGTCGTAGGTTTTAGAATAGAATAGAGTGACGTAATCCATATGTCTCTAGAAGTGTTAGTGTAGCTAGTGCTAGGCGTGTGTCATCCGGTACTAATGGACAATGGACCACTCAACCATAGACTTCACCAATTATCTCTGTAAGCTGTATGTGCTCTTTGTTAAAGCTAGCTACAAAAAAAACTTGAATAATTCCTACCTTGGTGGCTTAGTGATGACACTCGCCTGGTAATCAGGAGATCCTAGCCGAGTTCACTCATTTCCTCTCTAACTTTTTTTTTTTTATTTTTTATTACAAGTATAGTGATACCAGATACCAAGTAGTCTACTTGTTATTGATATTATTATTATTATTATTATTTCTTCATCTCTTCAAAAATTTTAATTTATTTTTTAATGCTACTTTCCTAACACATCTCTATGCGCAAACATTGTATGTAGCGTGATTTGTACATTGAATAGGTTTAATAATTTTGTATATAATTTATAATTTCATGATAACACTATTTTGTACATCAAGGGTGGGGTGGTAGAGAATGCCATAGGCATTAACCCCACCCTTGATCAAACTTTATTTTGTATTTATATGTATATACTTTTTGCTACCATCTGTAAATAAAGTTTGATCCAATTGTGTAATAATAATAATAATTTAATGTAAAGGTATACAATATACTTGTGTATTTTATAGTAGGTAGGTCAATTACAATAACCAATTGAGTTCATAAAGTCACCATGTCACCAATGAATAAATAGGTGATAACCCAAATACCCTTGCCCAGTAGGTGTTTAGCATATTGACTGATTAAAAACGTAACTGTCACTAAGAAGAAGAAGAAGAAGAAGAAGAAGAAGAAGAAGAAGAAGAAGAAGAAGAAGAAGAAGAAAAAAATTAGGTAGGTCAATTACAATAACCAATTGAGTTCATAAAGTCACCATGTCACCAATGAATAAATAGGTGATAACCCAAATACCCTTGCCAAGTAGGTATTTAGCATATTGACTGATTAAAAACGTAACTGTCACTAAGAAGAAGAAGAAGAAGAAGAAAAAAAAAAAATAAAAAAATGGGAAAATGAGACAACGAAATAGAAAGAAAATGTCATCAATTCCCCAAATACCCTTGCCCAGTAGGTGTTTAGCATATTGACTGATTAAAAACGTAACTGTCACTAAGAAGAAGAAGAAGAAGAAGAAGAAAAAAATAAAAAAAAAAATGGGAAAATGAGACAACGAAATAGAAAGAAAATGTCATCAATTGGAATCAATATCCAATAGACAATTGAAATACTAATACTTCACTATAAATAAAAGAGAACAATAGACAATGAAAAATTCACATCTTGAGTCCATTATTTAGTTTTTCAAGAAAGAAACAAGAATATTTTCAGATAAATAATGAATGAAAAATTAGAGGAAACAATGGAACCAATTTCAACATGAAAAACAGAAAATGTAATTATTTACTTATTTTATTTTCCCCATGTGACCCCATTCTCAGTTACCTATAAACAAGTTAAGAATAGAATGTAAAAAATAAAAGATAGCTAAGTACCTACGAGTAGCCGTAATCCAATCCAACTAGTGTTTGAGGAGATTGACTGTTTCTCAATATAAAATGAGACATATACTCGTAACCCGGTGAACAATTAAAAGAAAACTACTGTCCGCCCCATATCATAATTATTATCCAATTCCCAGCCACTATAGTACATGTAATAGCGTGAATGTTAGTTAACAACAATACAAATAGGCACCGAGAATATTGTAGAACGAAATTTTGCAATAATTTTGTTGTCTTTGTCGCGACGACCTATGAACTCAAAGCGAGAAAGTTTTAGATAACACTTCAGTCGTTAATTTAAGACCGGTTTTAGCGTCACCGATGTTGAGCTACGCCGAGCAAGGCCAATAAATGGATGGGTGACTTAAAGGAATAAAGGGAGAACGGGCTGTAGTCTTGATTTTAAATCATTACATGAAAGTAAAATCAAGAATAAAAGTAAACTGAATATTAAACAATAGGTAGGTACATAGGTACTGATTTTCTTTAACCACGATAGAATAAACTACGGGCTAAAAAATTCCCGGAGGGACGGGCCCAGCTTGTTAAATTAAATGTCCACCATAAAGTTAATTATTGTGGTCCTCATGAAGTCGAGTATGCAGGGTGTCCAAAACTTAATATGACTTCAAGGGTGATAGATTGGGTCAAAAAGAGATTTTTTTTTCTCTGTAAAAAACTAATAGGGGTCCGTAATTGCTCTCAATTTGAGCTATAGGGGTACCAAGTTGTGCCTGGCGACTGAAATAATCTCTACTGTTCCCACAAAATGATCATTATGCAAATGCAAAATTGGTTCATACTTGGGCCTTTATTTGTGTGGTGTGTGTATGCCATTCCTCATGAAGTGATTGATTTTTTTATTTATTTATTTATTTTTTGGTGTGTGTATTCCATTCCTCATGAAGTGATTGATTTTTTTATTTATTTATTTATTTTTTTTTTTTTTTTTTTTACATATTCCCTATTAACATAATATTATAGTATAGTACATGGAGAAGAAATGTTTATTTTGACCCAATTTATTATTATTATTATTTTAATTATTTTAATGAAATTTTGGACACTGGCTGTCTGGATGGGGGACATCAAACAGTGTTTTTTTTTTACATATTCCCTATTAACATAATATTATAGTATAGTACATGGAGAAGAAATGTTTATTTTGACCCAATTTATAAAAAAAATTATTATTATTTTTTTAATTATTTTAATGAAATTTTGGACACTGGCTGTCTGGATGGGGGACATCAAACAGTGCGTAGACCGTAGACCCACTTGGTCTGGCTGGGGGACTTTAAACAGGGAGTATACCAGCCTGAATTTCCTTTGCTAGAGAAATAGCAAAGAGTGAGTGCAAAGGGCATCCACTCGTAAAATTTGTAGCCAAAACCAAATATAAGCCCAAAGCAATCACCCTAGTTAGGGCTGATTGAGAGGCTGACGAAAAATGCCAACCCCGTCTATACACGGGAAAAGGCGAAGAATAAGAAGAATGAAATTCTGGACACACAGTATGTTGGAGTACAAAATTCAAGAGCACGTGATATTGCTACTGGTCCATTCAAAGTTCAACATCGATATCTGTAACTTGATTTGATTTGAATAAGAACCTTGTAAAAGAAAATAGACTAACATGTAGACTTACGCTATTTTTCTGTCAGAAAAACGGATTTTATTCCAAAGATCGTAGGCCAATCTTAGCTAAACTTTTCTTCATGTTGCAATGGCAATACAAACACATCTCAATGTACAAAACAAAAAACAGGCTCTTTGTGAATTGAAATAAATTAATACTATTTGTAAAAAAAAAAAAAACTGGGGAACACTTATTTGCCTACTATTCGCGTAATATCGTAAAATTATCTCGAACTTCTTGGCTGACTTATCACTAGATAGTAGATAATCCGAATTTTAGTCGATCACTTTCAATGGTTTAGAATGATGTTGAAAAATTCTTCCAGGTAAAAAAAAAAACGAAAAAATATATATAGGTAATATCTCCGATTACGCGTGCAGTTTCTGTGAAGTTACGAAGAAAAAACTATTTTGAATCACAATAAACACTGGTAGTTTGTAATGCCGAACTAGTGACTATTGTGACTAGAGACTAGGGTACTAGTGTAGTGTGAGTTGTGAGTCTGAGTAAGATTCTGAGAACCTTGATCCTAAACTACTTGTGATGTAATACACCCAAGCTATCGCAGCGGTGCTTGTGTTTTTATTCATCCATCGTGTCCAGTTTGGTGAAAAATGGAAGAACATGAGAATCTATAATAATAAAATTGTAGATTTGTCTGTACATTGCATAGAATCGTGAAATTTTTAGTTATTCTTACTCCTTATGCATCCACGATTCCAAAAATCACATTAGAAAAATTTCTGTCTGTCTGTCTGTATGTATGTCTGTCTGTTACGCTAAATAGACCTTTGGTTGTCCTCTTTTCACGATAAAACGGCTCGACCGATTTTGATAAAAAAAATTTGTGGTTGTTAAGAAAAGTACTCCGGGTGACATAGGCTACTTAAAATTGTCACATTCCATCCTGATTCAAAATGGCGGCGGTTCAAAGTTATGCCTATTATGCTGCACTGTGGGACTGCCATCCTGATGCAAAATGGCGGCGGTTCAAAGTTATGCCTATTATGCTGCACTGTGGGACATGTCAGGGAGCGCGTAGCGCGACCGTGTGTGTGTGGTGTGATGGGTGTGTGGTTGGTGTGATGGATGTGTGTGTGGTGGGTGGGTGTGGTGGTGGTTTGCGTGTGTGTGGTGGTCCCGTACAAAGGACGGGTCAATCACTAGTAAGGAATAAATACACAGGGAGTAGAGATTCAACGAATCTTTTTCCTCCAGCAGAGTTTTGGTTAGCTTCATTTTTAGTTTTTTTTTATGTTTTTACTTTTTCTCCGTTGAACATTCGCATTCGCTTTGATCGAAAGAAAAATATTTTGAGCTTTACGACTTTGTATGAATTGTGTATCTACTCCTCACATATCACTGAAGTTAAGTAACGTTGAGCGTGGTTGTTAGCTAGACGAGTGACCACCTAGGGAACTTTTTTTTTATTGCGACTTTGAATTAGTTACCTACCGACATTGGAGTTCAGAACGTGGTTCAATGCTCATTTTTCCATCATGTTGTCGCTTGTTGGTACCTACTGTTATTGAATAATATCTCCGGTTGAAAAATTCGGTGCAGTGGATGAAACACGTAAAGTTGTGAAACGCTGTAACGAGGTGCATTGCCCCAGTGCCTGTAGAATATTCAAATGGTAATGTGATTATTGTTCTAATGTTGTTGAAATCCTTGGATATTGGATCTTATGCATGGGAAATCCCATGTCGCGGCCAATTGTTTCGAGTTCGAGGTCGAAAAATAAAGAATCTCCTCATTGTTACTTCATAAATATATTGAGAATAAGAACACCTCCTTGAGAATAAGATGATATATAGGTCTTTGTATAGGTACATAAGTGAGAGGTGAAGACAATAAAAAATGTTATTGTACAAAGCACATCTATAACATATGTAAGCAACTTACTCCCAATTCTTAAAGTTAATAAAATCAACAGAACTCTTCCTCCTCCAACACAGGTTTTACTTAATTAAGGAAGAGAACCTAATCTCAAATACCTACCCTCTTCTTTGTATACAAGTAAAAGTCGACTGAACCGTCCACACTGCCTCGACAGCATACATAGATTTACCTCGATCGACGGCCAGTCGACTCTGTTTGGACACACCTTGAATACAACATTGTGTTTCTTAAACTGTGTGCCGCAACTTTTGGGAAATGAAGAATTTTTTATTAGTAGGTAAATCATCTTGAAAACTGTGCCCCATGGAGTGGAGGTTACTAGTTACTACTACTATGTACTACATGTTATAATAATATTATGTACTAGCATTATTAATAGAGTGGATTTCCGGATGGCAATTGCAGAAACTTCTCAGGCATAATAAGTGAAGTGACCTGATGGTTTGATATTTGATATTGTTCTTGTCTGTTATTATTTCTCTATTAGATTAAAACATGTGTTATTAACTATTTATTATACGTACACACGCAAGTTCACTGTAGACCAACTTAGTAGAGGAATCACTTCGGGTAGCGATGAATAACACCCAGTTACTCAACTTTCAGCTCATGCTCATGTAAACCATCGCCCACCTTAGTGAGGACATACTCACATGTAGTAGGAACCTACTATACCGGTATTTTATAAGAATAATAAAATACCCCTCATGATATTCGAAATGAGCATCAGAATGTTACCGTAGAAATGGAAATACCAGTGCTAAGTGCTAACTTGGTTTGACTCCTGGAATCAAACCCAGGAGACCGACATATACCAGTGCTAAGTGCTAACTTGGTTTGACTCCTGGAATCGAACCCAGGAGACCGATTCTTGGAATTTGTTGAGAAAGTTTTGGGTGTTTGAGAAGGCCATGGTCTATGTGATAAGGTTAAGACTCCTGGTGTGTGATGGAGTCGAACAGTAGAGCAACTCATACACATAATTATCATGTAGATACCATCGCTGTCACTTTGTTCACAAACGAGGACTTCATACTTTGTATCTTTGTAATTTGGATTCAAGATAATTATTATTACAGTATCTCTATAAGTTACCTTCTATCATTCTAATCAATCTAAATCCCAGCACAGACATTGTATGTATGTTAATTATTGTGGTCCTCATGAAGTCGAGTATGCAGGGTGTCCAAAACTTAATATGACTTCAAGGGTGATAGATTGGGTCAAAAAGAGACTTTTTTCTCTGTAAAAAACTAATAGGGGTCCGTAATTGCTCTCAATTTGAGCTATAGGGGTACCAATTTGTGCCTGGCGACTGAAATAATCTCCACTGTTCCCACAAAATGATCATTATGCAAATGCAAAATTGGTTCATACTTGGGCCTTTATTTGTGTGGTGTGTGTATGCCATTCCTCATGAAGTGATTGATTTTTTTATTTATTTATTTATTTTTTTTTTTTTTTTTTTACATATTCCCTATTAACATAATATTATAGTATAGTACATGGAGAAGAAATGTTTATTTTGACCCAATTTATTATTATTATTATTTTAATTATTTTAATGAAATTTTGGACACTGGCTGTCTGGATGGGGGACATCAAACAGTGCGTAGACCCACTTGGTCTGGCTGGGGGACTTTAAACAGGGAGTATACCAGCCTGAATTTCCTTTGCTAGAGAAATAGCAAAGAGTGAGTGCAAAGGGCATCCACTCGTAAAATTTGTAGCCAAAACCAAATATCAGCCCAAAGCAATCACCCTAGTTAGGGCTGATTGAGAGGCTGACGAAAAATGCCAACCCCGTCTATACACGGGAAAAGGCGAAGAATAAGAAGAATGAAATTCTGGACACACAGTATGTTGGAGTACAAAATTCAAGAGCACGTGATATTGCTACTGGTCCATTCAAAGTTCAACATCGATATCTGTAACTTGATTTGATTTGAATAAGAACCTTGTAAAAGAAAATAGACTAACATGTAGACTTACGCTATTTTTCTGTCAGAAAAACGGATTTTATTCCAAAGATCGTAGGCCAATCTTAGCTAAACTTTTCTTCATGTTGCAATGGCAATACAAACACATCTCAATGTACAAAACAAAAAACAGGCTCTTTGTGAATTGAAATAAATTAATACTATTTGTAAAAAAAAAAAAAACTGGGGAACACTTATTTGCCTACTATTCGCGTAATATCGTAAAATTATCTCGAACTTCTTGGCTGACTTATCACTAGATAGTAGATAATCCGAATTTTAGTAGATCACTTTCAATGGTTTAGAATGATGTTGAAAAATTCTTCCAGGTAAAAAAAAAAAAAAAACGAAAAAATATATATAGGTAATATCTCCGATTACGCGTGCAGTTTCCGTGAAGTTACGAAGAAAAAACTATTTTGAATCACAATAAACACTGGTAGTTTGTAATGCCGAACTAGTGACTATTGTGACTAGAGACTAGGGTACTAGTGTAGTGTGAGTTGTGAGTCTGAGTAAGATTCTGAGAACCTTGATCCTAAACTACTTGTGATGTAATACACCCAAGCTATCGCAGCGGTGTTTTTTTTTTTAACAAGTTTCCATTTATATTTGATCGACAAAAAACTCAGAACATACATTTTTCTTATAAATGGTATACCCATCCGTATAAGCAGAGCTTGTGCCACGGATGGGGAAAACGGGAGTCCTTTTGTTAAATGACTTAATATCGAGGTTTTCGACATTTCCAGATGATGTTACAACATAACAACACTAAGAACAAAACAAACCGTAAAAATTATATACTATAGAGTTCAAGGTCATATCTTCCTGTGGTTCAATTAGCAGGGAGATGTTAAACAGACAACACCATAAACTATAAAAATTAAAACTTTATTGACCAAACACAAACACACACACACCTTCTTCACACTATCACGGGATTCACGGATCACCTCTTTTCTGGAAAATAAAATAAGCAACAATAAAGAATAAAATAAACAATTATTATTTATAGATTAAAACCAATACTAAGCACCATATTATTTATGAATAATAAGTAAGTACCAATTTTTTTTTCACTCACCATACAATACAACCACACTAAGAAAATAAAAATAACCACTCATGACATCATTACCACAAAAGTGGGGATGCGGATAAATCAACAATAGGTGCCGCACCCCAAGAAATGCTAGACCAAAAATCCATTTCTTTGAAGGAATTTGTTATGTTTAGAAATTCTTGTTGTATGATCAATATTCCAAGTTATATGACTCAACACCCAGTGCCGTGTACATTGAAATATTTCTAAAAGTTCGTATTATAAGCTCAAGGCTTACCCATGTATGTAAATTGTAAATATTTAACATTGAATCCTCTAGAATCTAGATTTTAGTGTGAGAAATGTTTTAATAATCAATTGATCATGATATGTATGGAATTGAGATCATATTTCTAATGGAGAATTCACACCTATTAGAGTCATGTTGGGAGTTCGTATTATAAGCTCAAGGCTTACCCATGTATGTAAATTGTAAATATTTAACATTGAATCCTCTAGAATCTAGATTTTAGTGTGAAGAAATGTTTTAATAATCAATTGATCATGATATGTATGGAATTGAGATCATATTTCTAATGGGGAATTCACACCTATTAGAGTCATGTTGGTTTATGTATGGAATTGAGATCATATTTCTAATGGAGAATTCACACCTATTAGAGTCATGTTGGGTTTTTTTTTTCTCCAGGTGAGGCTAATATTCTTGATTCTTGGAATTTGTTGAGAAAGTTTTGGGTGTTTGAGAAGGCCATGGTCTATGTGATAAGGTTAAGACTCCTGGTGTGTGATGGAGTGGAGTTCTTTTTGTCAACTCGAACAGTAGAGCAACTCATGTAGATACCATCGCTGTCACTTTGTTCACAAACGAGGACTTCATACTTTGTATCTTTGTAATTTTGATTCAAGATAAAGAACCAAGCAAGTGATATTCTATCGTTGAATTCTATTCCATAATCAATTTTGTGTACGAGGTGTCTGTCT
>NW_007381931.1:8307-10239 GCF_000475195.1 Diaphorina citri | reverse complement strand
AAAGTTCAGATGTTGAAGGTGAAAAATATAAAAAAGATCGGACCTTTTGTTTACAGACAAAGTGGGGATAAACTCGTGCAATGGGGAAGACGAAGATGAGAAAGAAATGAGTGACTGAGGGTAGAGAAGAGATTTTATTATTTTTTTCAGAGAGTATGAACAGATTCAGTTGAAATATCATAGAGTAAGAATACACTTTTAATGGACTAGTTATCTACTCGTGCATTCTGCTGGTGCAGACAAGTGCAGTATTTGCATACAGCATCGTCAGCAATTTTGGGGTACTACTTGAGTAGGTATCTAGCTTTCTAAGGAGAACGTCCTTGATATGAAAAAAAGAATGATAGGCTTCATCAGCTTCATGTTGATGGTATTTTGAGGAATGTAAAATTTGGAATCACATCTGTCAGACTTACATTTGTGGTTCTCGTTTTGCACTTGTGAGAGTTGGCAAAGATGTTCAGCTTGCCTCTGCCAGCAGGTTGAGGACATTGGTCTATGTCGACTCTCCGTAGATCAATGTCGATCCCACTCGTACCCCTGGAACAAGAAAATTGACATCGGAATGATAATTTTTGATCACAATTTTGATCACATTGATTTAACAATTGATTAAATAATCGAAACAGAAGGAAAAAGAAACTCACATTCCGGTTTCCCAGAAAAGTACACAAAAACCTTTATTTATCGCTCAAGTTTTAGATGCGAGTGCCGAAATTTTCCCGAACAAGCTCTTAAACAAAGCAAAATTTTTTCAGAGGTTCCAGAAGGGAAAAAAGAAGAAGAAGAAGAAGAAGAAAGGAAGAAGGACAGAAAATGTTGGTAATGGAGAAAAAAAAAACAACAACAACAACAACAACAACAACAACAAACGTAAAAACTAAACAAAAAAGGACACGAGGTGTTTATGTAAATGAGAAATAAACAACCTCTGACGTAGGTGTCAAGATCTGACAACGAGAGCACAATTGAATTACATCTAATGCTTTTGATGTAATGCCATTAATGGAGATGCTTGTTCTACAAAATTCAAAAAGATTCTCAGAAAAAAGACAAACTTGGAAAAAATTTCAGAAAGAAGAAACTAAAAATAATATAAGGAAAGAAACAAAAGAAAAATTATCATTAAAGAAAGAATATTAGATTAGATGATGGATTTTAAATTTCTGGAAGTGTGTGTAGGTACAAAGTTCAACGAGTTGTTATAATATAAGGAAAGAAACAAAAGGAAAATTATCATTAAAGAAAGAATATTAGATTAGATGATGGATTTTAAATTTCTGGAAGTGTGTGTAGGTACAAAGTTCAACGAGTTGTCTCGTTAGAGTTGTAAGTCAATAGTTGGTGGTTTGAGCTCCCTAAAAGATATAGGGATTTGGAAATTTTACCATGTTGTCAGATTTCAGTTCAAATTCAAGCTGAATACAAGTGTCTTCTTCTTCTTCTCCTACTCCTCCTCCTACTTCTTCTTCTTCTTGTCACACCGTCTCCAATTGAAGGTTGGCGACCATTCCTACTGCCATAATGATACGAGCTACTGTATAAATTTCTGCTTTGTTGCCAGTTTTCAGTGCGAATTCAAACTGTATACTACTGTATAAAACACGCGCCGAGACAACTTGTGACTTTAGCCGGAGGCTGACACTACAATTACATTAGCTGAAAATAGGCAGTGAGAAGGTGAGAAAAGGGAAGGAGATATAATAAAGAAAAGGGAACGAGCAAGAGGAGGGAGAAAAGAAAAGGAAGGAAATTCTAACACTGATAAATACAAAAATAGGGAAAAAGACAGGTGGCTTACAGAAGAAAAGAGAGGGGAGAAGAAGGAAAAAATGAGATTGACGAGAGAAGAGGGAGCAAGAGAGAGAGAGAGAGAGAGAGAGAGAGAGAGAGAGAGAGAGAGAGAGAGAGAGAGAGAGAAAGAGAGGGAGA
>NW_007381931.1:0-2716 GCF_000475195.1 Diaphorina citri | reverse complement strand
CTGATTTTCTGGTTATGAAAAATTTGTATTGTTGAATACCCTACCCACATCACATTCCTTGTTTAATTTATTTTTCAGAAGTCAAATTCTGATCAGAGATGAGGGAATAAAGATTATTTTTGATGACTGAAGGATCAACATTAGAACACAAATTTTTGTTGAGTACGAGAATCAAACAAGGGTCTTTTTTTGGTATTTGGACTGTATTCACTGTACAATGATACCCGATGCATGAGATATGAGTAAATAGGTAACTTCTTTTTGGATTAACCGTGTTCTTTTTTACATTATTGGCACTTTTTTATGGCCTTATAATGGGGTAGGAATAATGGTAGGATTCTCCAAAAAGAGCTCTTCCACCTAACCGTAGGTTTTGTCGAGGATCTAAATTCTAATTGCTTAGATTCTCGACATTGAGTTTACGTATTATTTTTTGTTATCTGTTTCTACCATCTGTTTCACTAACTCCAGGCCTGGTGACACAGGAGACGGCGCCAGCATGCTCTTAGCTGATGACAATATTAACGTGTTTCACATTATACCAAGTAGTAGAGAAACACCAGGTGTTACAACGAGTGTAATTAGATTGAAAATCCACCGCCCCGGTTCTTAGCAGATTGGAACCCGTAAAAAATGATAGTGTAGTTATGTTCCCCTATATGGAGAATTAAAAATAACTGAGGATCGAAAATGGATGCGATTTTTTTTTTTTTTTTTTTCAAATATCAGTATTATAATAATTCTTTCTTTGATCAGCATGAGCATTGTTTTTCGATCTTTAGATATTATTTCTATTCTACCTACCTCATTTTATCTTGATGTTAATTTTTGGGGGGTAGGTATTTGTATTTTACCTTCTGAAAGATGGAAAATTCGACTTATTTATCAACAGCCACGCTTCGATTACACTCAACCCACTTTTTACCTCGACAGAAGGCATTTATTCAACATTTTACATTTTGAAAGTTAGCAGAAAATCTATTTATAAACCACCGCGACGAATGCATGTATGTGAATTAAAATAACGATCTACGTGCTACGTGGAAGAGACGTTTTCTCCAATGTTCAAGAATCACGTTCTACGTTCTGGGTATAGGGAAGCTTACACAGAAACGTGGTGGGATTCAACTTCATGAAAATCATACGTGAAACATTATGAAAACGAGGGGGCTGATGCAAAAAAATTCAGACAGCCAAAACTTCGGTAATTCGGTCGAAATTGTAGCCATTAAAAGAGGTTTGATAGAGGGAACTGTAACTACTCTTATCGTCGGTCTTAGGGAGGTCTTATCGTCGAGAAATGGAAGAGAGAAGGAGGACAGGATAGGTAAAAGCCAGCCGTTCTGAGAACGAACCTTATAGGATAAAGTTCACCCGTACGATACACCTAATTCTACAAATTTATAACTCCTTGACTTGATATTTTATTTTACCCTGATCAGTTGAACTGCTAATGATCTGAAATACCTACCTAGGTACAATTTTTTTCAACTTGTTGAAATATTTATTCAGCACTTTTTATTGGGAAAAAAATCCTACAATGCTGCAGTGAGCACCAAAGTTGTGACATAATAACACAAAGAAATTGCATTTACATTTACAAATAAAAATATAGAGTAAAATCTGTATGTTGATTGAGCCGGCTATCTACATTTTGTAGAGCGGACAAGTAACAGTATACAAGTAACAAAAGTATCCTATTGGATCTTATACAAAGAGAAATCGCTCTTGGAACGGCTGTCTTTCTCCTGTATTAGCCTCGTTGACTCGTTCTTTCTTCGATTTCGTCAATAGCCTGCGGGACGATAAGGCCTTCGAAAAGACACGAAGGAGAAGAAGAAGAAGAGGAAGAGGAAGAAGAAGAAGAAGAAGAAGAAGAAGAAGAAGAAGAAGAAGAAGAAGAAGAAGAAGAAGAAGAAATCAACACCAACGTTAAGCTTGTTCACAGCAAGAACAATACAAATAAATTGTGAATCACCAACGAGGGCGCCGTGCGCCTCAGTGTCCATATTATGCAATATGCAACACAAAACACAACTTTTTTCCATCTGGTAATCGCGAATAGAACAAATGGCTTGGAAACACAAAAGAACAAAGGTATTCAAAGTTGGAATAAGGGAGGGGGGGAGAGAAAATTGAGGTGAAACGAGAGAAAGAAGGAGAGAGAGATGAGAGGGAGAGAAAAGGAGAGAGAGAGAGATGAAAGGGAGAGGCAGAGAAGGGGGGGAGAGAAAGGAAATTGAGGAGAAACGAGTGAGAGAGAGAGAATAGAGAATGAGACAAAAGCAGAACAAAAGACTTAAAAAGAAAGAAAGAAAGAAAGAAAGAAAAAAAAAAAAAAAAAAAAAAAAACGGAAGAACTTAAAAAAAAAAAAAAAAAAAAAAAAAAAAAAAAAAAAAAAAAAAAAAAAACGTGAATCATATCTCTTTTTGTTTTAGCACCTTTTTAATATTTTATCTTGAGAGAACTTTAATTAATGTGGGACTCAGATATGTTTCAAGAGTTGGGAAAGGTGACAGTTGTATCCCCGAGACTTGTTTATAATTCATCACCAATGACCGAAACTTGGAGTTGAGGACCATTTGGTTAAATTTATCGCCAATATTCTCTTCTGCAGCCCTAGGTCTCCAGGGGGCCCTAAAATTCCATAAGAAATTCTGAAAAGACCTGTTTTCCTATTTATATTAATACATCTTCATAATAGCTCCTATAATG
>NW_007381930.1:1755-10248 GCF_000475195.1 Diaphorina citri | reverse complement strand
AGATAAAAATATTTTCATGTTGAAAAAAACGTTTTTTTGCTCTCCTGTAAAATTTGAAAAATGTTGGTTATCGTGTTTCGCCATCTTTCCACAGATTTATCTTTTACGATTTATTACAAATGCCAAAATAATACAGTCATATTTCAAAACCTAGAGGGAACGGACAGAATGATATCCATCCATTTATCTCAATTTATTTTGCGTTTTATGAGCAGATAGAGAGGTAAGTTATAACAACTAGTAATTTTAAAGTAGGGTTCTCATTTATTTTAGCAACCAAAATGTAAAAAAATTGGAGGTTTCTTATGTCAAAAGTAAGTTTCAACTCTCTTTACTTCAGGATGAAGATAATATACATTTTTTTCTTTCAGATATGAAATTAAGGTAGGTACCTAAATAAAATTGTAGATTGATAATTAGTTCACTGCACTGAACTGCTGATCTACACAGGTGTATGCCCCGCTGAAGTCACTTGTAACTACATACTAACTATTTATATTCAGCACCCAAGTCAGACAAGATTCAGTATATGTATTTCCGACCACTCACGCTCAGACTTTGATATCTGACCTAAAGTCTGTCAGACACTGGGAACGTGCGTGGAGGAAAAAGCTTCCTAGGTCTCTCAGACAATCTGAGTGTTAGTGGCCGGCATAACAGAGATAGAATAACACATTACTCGTATACCCACACATACCTAAAGAATTCCGAAACGATATTATTCAGACAAGTCTGACCTTCAAACTGACTCAAGTAATGCAATTATAACCCACCCCCTCCTCCCTGTCTCACCCACATTACAGACAGAGGGTGAAAATGTGTGTCAGTAAGGTGAGTCCAGACGCCATTGATTAGCGCGAACCCCAGGAAATGGTCAAAACTCGAAGCCATGCACAAAAAATCCCATTAAATAAGGGATTATGCAATATGAAGCTAGGGTGTGGGATCATGAGGGAGAGGGGGGGTGGGTAGCTTTAATGGCGTCCCTTCAAAAAACACAGAGGAAGTAATAGTCATCAATACGCGAGCATTATTTTGTCAATAATATAAAATGAAATTCGGCCATTTTTTTCTCTCCGCGCGCCTCTGTATAGTTTTTATTTTCAATATTGCATTAGGGTGAAATATAAAAATTTCGAGAGGAGGGGAAGGAGAGACCTATTTCGATTTTTATTGGTCGAGCTCGGGACACCTAGGCGATTGCAGTTTTTTATCTCACGAGATTTTATTCCGTGTTGAATTATTTATGCTTGCATTCAGGTGCAAGAGAACGTTTTAAACCACAGCAAGTGCACTCATGACAGTACGAGAGACAAGGTTTATGTGGATTGTGGGTGCCTGCCTTTGGTTTCGGCATTGTGTTTCCATTGGTCACATTCATTACTGGTCGGAATACCTCATGGTTTTGTGATATGCCTGATGGAAAACATCCTAGGTTAGTCAGCGGAAAGAGTTGCAGTAATTACACTATCAATATATGTATTAGGTATCTATCAATGAGATAAGTAGGTATAATACATTTTTAGCTGTTCTTTAAGAGGTTTGATAGACAAAACTCTAACTGCTAAGAGTATTAAGGTCTTATCGTCCCACAAAAGAGAGAAGGAAAACGGGATAGGAGAAAGCTAGCCGTTCCGTGAACGAACATTATCTGTTTTGGATAAAATCCACCTCGGGCGGGAATCGAACCCGCGGCATAGCGCTTACAAGGCCAAGACAGACGCGCTACCAACCAAACTTACCAAACTAACGAGGCTGGCTGAGCAATTTTGACTTTTCTTTTTGAGATAGGTAGTGAGTGCATCTTATAATAGATGATCTTATTTATAACGACCACCTAATATACTTAGATCAGAAGACAACACCTAGGTACTTGGAGTTTCGCTCCTTACTCATTTGAATAAAAACTCCACCAGGAGTGAAGAAAGTTGTTTTGTATTTTCTTCCAGTTTACATTTTCCCGAGCGCTCAAAGTTTTTATTAAATTTCTTATAAGATGAAAGTTTCCTTCTTACGTTCTTGAATTGTGACAGCATAGGTATAGCTACTGTTATGTACAGTATCGGTACCTATATATCTACCAACTTCGTATTCAAGATGGCGACGACATATTGAGAAACAGGGTGTACGAAAATCTTTTGATGGAAAAAGCTTCACTCAGAACTTTGGGAACTTGGTAAAGCAAACAGACTTGGTTTAAAATGGACCTAGGAACAAGAGCTACGCTTAAGGCAAGCCAAGGAAGCTCCTTGATGCACCAATAAGGACGGGCGAATAAAACGAACAGTTAAGCTGTTAAAAGACGTGGTAAAGAAATAATAGCTGTATCGAGGGATGTTAAGGTAAAGCTCCATTTATACCAAAACCCAAAAGATATCAGAGACTCCACAGCATTATAACAGTTGCCACCGCCCCGTGCCGCACTGTAGACTAAAGATAGACTATGAGAAACCTATGAAGTGTACTCCACTGGGGTACACAACTTGTCTTGGTGGTGTAGTGGTCGAGACGCTTGCCTGGTAATCAGGAGGGCATGGGTTCAATCCCATCCGAGGCCCTAGGTATGAAATTTTATTCTCAGCATTGTTCGAGACTTTGACCACAGTACCTAATGCTATAGACTCTTTAGTCCTATTCGAGCAGTATAAATAAGAGCTACGAGTACTATTATTATTTTCAGAAGGGAGATGATATTATTTGGTAGGGTTTTGTTAGACTCATAGGTAAGCATTTGTTTCGGTACTGTTGGTCTCATAAGCATTTGTGTACCCAGTATAAAACCGTGGTAAATGTATCTTGTGTTTTCAGAGAAAATTTGGTGGCTCAACAAATCAGCATCCTTTCGTGACAAACAGGAAAAATTAACAAAAAGAAATATTCGGAAACCAGGATATACCTATAATATGTTTATACATGCCTCTGATAGATATTTCCACACAAGATTCTCCTCAATGGTGAAGAAGTGAAAACTTACTAAAAAGAAGACCAGTGTTCCACTGCCGTAGTTATTTTGTAGCCAATTGTCATTCCGTAGTATGTCCCCCATCAGATGGGCAGTAAGACACACAGTACTTTTAGGTGCTACATTACACGAGAAAACCAGAAAGTACCTAATTCGTAAAAAATTTGCAATCGAAATTTGAGTGGAAAATTTTGTTTGTCAGGCAGGATTCTGGGAATTCGTCATACACTCCCTCAGGACTTCCGACACCCGTGCCGCCTCACTCCCAGAACTCCTACATTTCTACATTAACACTTCAAAAAGCTTCTTCCATCTCGTTGTTTCAACATAATGCTGAAAATTTTGTGAAAAGCGCTTTTTGGTTTTTACCTACCTGCTTCTCCATATTCTCTCCGCCATACACACTAAGATAAGACAAGATGTTGACAGGAGTGCTAGGGGGCTCTTGAAATAAAGGGAGGGGCTGAGGAGAGAAACTTTCTGAAAAACGAAACTTTTACTCTATACACCATGATACTTATCGTACGTATAAAACGCGTATACCTATCTCTTTCAATTTATTCAAAATTTCGCAAAATTTCTCCTCCTCCTCCTCCTCTCTCTCTCACTCTCTCTCTCTCTCCTTGGATCAATATTGCCATGTGTATAGGAAAGGAGTATGTGAGCATTAATTCAGGAGGTAAGAAAGAACGACACAGTTTCCAAACCATCAGGAACTGGAAAGTTTCAAGAAGACAAGGAAGATGGGAGGGAGCCTGTTCGAGGAGGAGGAGGAGGAGGACTGGAGGTGTAGTAGGAGAAAGAAGATAGAATAGAAGATGTTGAGGAGCCAGAGAAATGGTAAAAAGTCTGGGTAAGTATGCAGAAGTCACGTCCGTGGAAAAGAAAAGCTCCTTCTTGCGTTTAACCTAACCCTATAATAACACTGGTCACTGCTCGTTTGTGCCAGTTCCTTTGGTAGGTAGCAATATTCCACGGACGTGACTTCTGCACAAGTACCAATCGTGATTGTACCGAAGCTTACCTTGAATTGACACCTTGGAATTTGGACACTTTTGGAGCAATGATTTTGGACACACTGGAAATTGAATTTGATACACTGTTCAACTTTAAGATATGATATGAATTGATTTTGATACACAAAAAAAGGAAATTTTGACACAATTTTGAAGAAAAAACTAAAACTGGAGAAAGCTCTCTCGTGAGAGGTTGTTAGCACAGTCACAACAAGAACAACGACTGATTGAATAGATTGAGGTAATGAAAAATAAATTTTATTTTGAGAAGCTGGCTGAAATAATAAATTTCCAACACTACCTGTACCACTGTACCTACATCTTTCTTCAATGAAGAACGCTTTAATATATAATGATGAAAATTGAAAAGTCTGAAAACTTATGTTACTATTCGACAACTGCCCAAGTGCCCACTGTGATTTGATTCAGAATTTCAGACACCCCACCAAAGACATCCTTGATGTTGGGGAAAATAAATGAACCTTGGGGGAGGCCAATGACCCAACTTATAGCCATGTTTGGGTAGGTAGGGTTAGTTTGTAACGTTTACAGATTTACAGGTGACAACTTACATACCTAAATGTTTGCAATAACCTTGGTAAGTTCAACGACTCCAATTTTGGCCACCTGGAAATTCCATGACTTCTTATCTCGGGCTAAATCTTGAACCATTTCCTTCTTCGAAAATCTCTAGTCTCGTTGGTATAATTTCAGGATTGTATTGTTTTTATTGCAAGATTTAAATTTTCTGTGAGAAATTAAAAATAAATAGCAAAACTTCGGTGGGTTTTGCAAAAAATAACCAATAGCTTATGCGTTATAGGTTCCTATAGTACCTACGTATCTACTAGATGTATTTATTTTATTTCTATTTATTTTTATTAATTCTTTCATTAATTTGATTAAAATATCCAATCGAAATAAACAATGTTACCACAGCAGGTGAAAAAGGACACTGAACATGGGTATTTTCTTAATAGGAAAATAAGAACCTAATATTATTCCATCCCATTGATATTATTTCATCCCCAAATAATCAAAAATAACTCAAAATAATATCTACCTGACAATGAATTTATGCAGTGGAGGTAATGAGTATCTTCACATAAACGTTTCATATAAATGAGTGAATTAATTAGCAGACAAACAAGGTACAACGAAAATCTCAATTTCCCACACTTAAAATAATATTCAGAATATATTGACATGTTGTCCGAGCATCGAAGGTCAATAATTAGAAATCTAGGTCAATATTGTAACATCAAATGCCTAGCAAAGGTCGTGAGAAATGTTGTAGTGGGGGAATGAAGATGGGAAATGACCACCCCATGCATAATTTCTTAATAAACTGGAATGTCCAGACAACGTCTTATTTCTTGCTCGAAATCCCCGACCCTCTTTACTTTGTTTTACTTTTAACTTGGGCATTCGATAATTTCTTTTATTAATTTATTGCCTACCTACTTTACTTATTATTTCTTCATTAAATTTCTTAGTTAATTTACATAGATTAGATTCACTATTTTATTTCATAGATTGGTGAGTTGGTGATTATTCTGATTTTCCCTTCTCTCCAATCCATCTTTATCTTTAAAACTGATATTTCGTTTTTTCCTAGAACATAATTATGGAAATGTTTGGTGAAGATGCTGATGGTCTTCTAGGTATGTATTTTTGTTCGCCCTGAGCATGTTGTCAAACTGAGAACTCATTCCTCCTGAACTGAGCAATCTGAGCATACCTAGTAGCAGAGTTTCTCAAACCCTTGCCTTCCGTCGGCGTCCCTGAAAATTCCATGTTTATTTGTTTACCTACAGTAATGCAACCACATCATAAAATAATGATATGTAACTACATTCATACCACGTGGAAAGTACTATTGCTAGGTATCTCAAGAGTGAACTGTCAAGAAACATTCATTTGTGAAATTAATTTTAATTAAAAAGAACCCCTGACAGCGCTCCACATGGCGGTATCACATGCCAAACAAAGCACAAGAAGCGCAAATAGCAACTTGAAAATAAATTAATGATGAAAAATAATTTCGAGGAAGATTTTCCTGTGACGAGGAAGAAACGTGAAGAAGATATTCCAAACACATCAAACTTTTCATGTTCCCCCGAACATCATCAAGATAATACTTGAGTCTCCCTCTCCCATCCTGTCATCCTAGCGAGCCCTACCATCCTGCTCCTATCCTGCCATCCTTCCTCACCCTACCATCCTGTCTGAAAACAAGAAAGAAACAGAGGAAACTGCTTTTCAAACTGCTAGGGAACGGTATAGCCTTGTAGGAGTTGTAGGTAGAAATGTAACGTAAGGAAAAGTATGTGAAAGAGACGAAGAAAGAAAAAAAAAAACGGGGAAACAGGATGGGGTGGAAAAAAAGTGGGAAAAACCTGCGCGGTATTATGATCGCGCAACGTCTTATTGTTTCCTCAAATGTTCATTGGCTCCCTAGCTCCTAATGTACCTCATTTTCTCCACATTTCCCGGGCTGCACCTAAAAATATCGACTAAAATATTATTTTCTTTTCTTTTCTCCCTTCTTAACTTTTTTTTGGGGATACCTTTTCCTCTCCGAGTGCGGTGTACACACATATTAAATTTTTGCTTCCTCTTCCTCCCTGAAGGAAGTAATGGTTGGATAGTCACAGGCAGAGATGTGCAAAATGCTTTTGAAAACCAATTTGAAATGCAAAATGTAAAATGCTTTTTAAAAACCAATTTGAAATGTAAAATGCAAAATGTACATTTTGAAAATGGTTTTTTAAATGCTTTTTAAAATGGATTTTCAAACAATAAGCCCTTGTAACCCTTGTAAAAAAATTGTTATTTACTAAAATTAAGTGAGAAAAATACAGAAAAAATAAGCAGCAAGTCAATGAAACTGGGCCCAATAAGACCAATTACATAACCTTAGGCTAAAATTCTTCTACTGACCACTGAGAAAACTAAGTATAGCCAAAATGTACTGACAAGTGATTTAGTGATTTGAGGTCAAAATCTAGTGATTTTTGAAAGAAATGTAATTTCATTGCAAAATTGCTCTTAAAGCTGAAAAAATAGACTTTTTTTTCCAGAAACCTACAATTTGTCCCTTCAAATTAGTCGCGTATGCAATATGCACTGCTTAAAATTTAGTGAAAGCGCTATAGTTGCCTTCACACACATTTGAAAGAATTTAATTTCATGCAAATTGCTCTAAAAGCTGAAAAAAATAGACTTTTTTTAAGAAAACACTCCAATTGCCCTTCAAGATATCACATTGACACTCTGCGTAAAAATATTAGAGAAAGCGAATACTATAGCGCTATACCTTCAACCTCATATATATTTATATTTTTTTTTTTTTTTTCAAAACCAGCAGGCAGATAGCGACCCTTGAGGTACGTGAGTTAATATCCTAGGTTGAGGATAGGGCAAGGTTATCCGGAGAACCATAAACTTGATGTTGTATATAAAGATTAGCCACTCCTATACAAAACTGTAGAACAAACATATACTCCATCCTCACCTAGTACAGTATCCAGAATCAACCCGTCAACCCGGCACAAAACAGCAACCTAAAAAGGCACCAGTCACGCAATAGGACATACAAGAAGAAGTAAGAGCACGGTGCGAGCGATGAGTATCTCAACTCCCGAGGAAGCCATGGTGAGGACCATATAAACTGGAGCCAATAGGATGTGATAGAATCCTATAAAAAAAAAAAAAGAATATATGGATGTCAGAGAAGTAAAAATTTACGGTATATATTAACTAAGAATCCATATCGAGGATATTCACTATAAAAAATATTATATGGAGACTTCTACCTCAAAAACACGAATAAACTACATTTGGGAGAACTTAAACAATCTAGTATTCTATTCCAATCTGAATCTAAAGTACGATCTTTAAAAATCTGATAGAGACACGCTGGAGACCCTAGTAATGTATTCTACATGGAGAGATTTAGGGCAAAGAATACATGACCTCTTCTTTTTTTTTTTTTTTAAAAAAGCAGTTTCTTAAAAAAAGCATTTGGCATCAATGTAAAATGGGTCATAAAAAGAATCTTAAAATGTAAAATGACTTATTTCAAACCCAATTTGAATGATAATGTAAAATGATACATTTTACAATCTACCATTTGCATTTTCACATTTTGCATTTTGAGGTCGACAAATCCTGTTCGACCAGGTGACCTTATATAGAAAGCAAACTGCTATCTAACGAAACATTGAATCCACATGTAATAGAGCCCGTATGCGCAACCTGTCACAAATCTACACGTATTAAGGAGTTGAATATCTAAACTTCACTTAGGAACTGATTACAAGGAACATTTGATTTATACGAATTTGATGGACTCGGATCTAGAGCCAAACGTAATGGCAAGCGTACCTTAGATACATTTAACTGAAACGTTACATTTAAAAATTATCGACTCACATGGTAGCTATAGACCTATGGCTAGATACGGTGGCCTTTGTTGCATCTACAAAAATGATAAATCATAAAACTATGCTC
>NW_007381930.1:0-720 GCF_000475195.1 Diaphorina citri | reverse complement strand
AAAAAAAAAAACGGGGAAACAGGATGGGGTGGAAAAAAAGTGGGAAAAACCTGCGCGGTATTATGATCGCGCAACGTCTTATTGTTTCCTCAAATGTTCATTGGCTCCCTAGCTCCTAATGTACCTCATTTTCTCCACATTTCCCGGGCTGCACCTAAAAATATCGACTAAAATATTATTTTCTTTTCTTTTCTCCCTTCTTAACTTTTTTTTGGGGATACCTTTTCCTCTCCGAGTGCGGTGTACACACATATTAAATTTTTGCTTCCTCTTCCTCCCTGAAGGAAGTAATGGTTGGATAGTCACAGGCAGAGATGTGCAAAATGCTTTTGAAAACCAATTTGAAATGCAAAATGTAAAATGCCTCTAGAAAACCAATTTGAACTCAGTAGCCGTCAAATTTCAAGTCTCAAACAGAGAAGCATCAACAGCTAATTCTGACAGTTGGTCCCTGGACCTTAAGGGTCCCAATCTCAAAGGACCCTGGAACGGGGTCTGGACAGATAACTTTAGGTACATTTTAACCACTCACCCAGTATTCTAGGTAGGTTGTGTATAATTATGTAGTCATATGTATCTTTATTTGGATTGTGTGGGTATTTTCGCCCCGTAGACTGGAGCTTTTTCGAAACTTCTATTTATTTTAAATAAATTAAATTTCGGGGAAAATTTTCTATATTATTTTATTTTCATCATGTTTGGTTCTGTTTACTTTGTGGA
>NW_007381929.1:20198-21110 GCF_000475195.1 Diaphorina citri | reverse complement strand
GCATTTTGACGTGAAATCTGACGTCACAACTATTTGAACTTTTTCATTAGAACAGCAATTAAAAATTGAATTTTCGACTTTTCAAAGTTACTTTTTCGGAGTTTTGACCTCAGATTTGGATTTTTCACAACATTTTACGTAGGAATCGACCTTTTATTAAAAATATTTTCCCAATTGCAACTCCTCCATTATTCTCTCTCCATTCCTGCAGGTTATCAAGCGATTCATTCTCCACGCTAAGAAGACCGGTTTTGTGGTGGAGCACGATTTCATCATGGCTACCTACTTGTCTGACCGCGTCATCGTGTTTGAAGGTAACTTCAAACATTATCAATTTATCAACATTCTTACAATGTTCCCTCTCCATTTGACCCTACAGGTTATCAAGCGATTCATTCTACACGCTAAGAAGACCGGTTTTGTGGTGGAGCACGATTTCATCATGGCTACCTACTTGTCTGACCGCGTCATCGTGTTTGAAGGTAACTCATTTAACATCGTCTTATGATAGAAACACACTACCACGTAACGTCACATCACGTCACGTGATAGTAGTGTGGCTGTCCTGAAATTACCTACAGTATTATGGAAAAACTTTGAACTACATCTTTCTGACTCCCCATGAGCTCACGTGACGTGATGGTAGTGTGTTTCTACCTTTTGTTTCCTTCTTCCCAAGATAGCGATAGCACCTCAAATGAACCAGTTCTTCCCAAGATAGCGATAGCGTCTCAAATGAACCAGTTCTTCCCAAGATAGCGATAGCACCTCAAATGAACCAGTTCTTCCCAAGATAGCGATAGCATCTCAAATGAACCAGTTCTTCCCAAGATGGCGATAGCACCTCAAATGAACCAGTTCTTCCCAAGATAACGATAGCACCTCAAATGAACCAGTTCTTCCCAAGATAGC
>NW_007381929.1:4887-13735 GCF_000475195.1 Diaphorina citri | reverse complement strand
GTACATAAACACACCGTTGTAAGTCCTAGTCCAATATGATTCCTACTTCGATTTTTCCCCTATCTTATATTATAAGAACGAGATGTGGTGTATAAGATCAGGGTGATTTCGATCCTTCGATATCCCTTTTTACTTGATTTGACCCTAGCATAAGATGGACTTTTTAGAAATTGATGAGTGGATTCGGTGACTTTAATCTCTTTGGGTCCCATACGCTTCCAGATTCCCATGAACATCATCTTTCTTTTTTTTTTTTCCTTCATAACGGTGATAAACCTTCGTCATGGCGAACAGTCACATCACCACAATACTTTTATTAAATAAATCAAAAAAAAAAATTATCTCTCACACACATACACTCACACACACTCTCCACAAGGTACAATGCAGTTTTCAAATATTTGTTTTGTGAATTGATAAACAGTGCCCGGAGCGTATGGAGTGGATCACTATGGCCGTCTCCGTCCGGGAAGGCATCAACATATTCCTGGACGGGTTCGGTACCACCGGAGGGAATCCTGAGGGTTCAGGGAAGGAGTTCCCTGGTGTTCAAGGTGGCCGAGGAGTGCAGCGGAAGAAGAGGTAAGAACCGGTTTGTAAAAGAAATAATACACAATGTCCTGCCCGAAATAGGACTGAAAAGTCCCTTCACCCGCAGTCTAACAAGGTCTTATAGGACGGGTTTCGCACCACGGAGATCTGAGGTTTCAGAGAGGAGTCCCTTGGTGTTTAGGTGGCGAGAGTGCAGCCGGAGAAGGGTAAGAACCGGTTTGTAATAAATATACCTGGTCCTGCCCGCATAGGACTGAAAAGGTTCCCTTCACCCCGACAGTCTAAACAAGGTCTTACTAGGACGGGTTCGCACCCACGTAAGGAATCTGAGTTCTGAGAGAGGAGTCCTGGTGTTCAGGTGGCCGAGGTGCAGCGGGAAGAGAGGTTAAGAACCGGGTTTGTAAAAGAATTACCTATCCTGCCCGAATAGGACTGAAAAGTCCCTTCACCCCGACAGTCTAAACAAGGTCTTATAGGACGGGTTCGCACCCACGGAGAATCTGAGGTTCAGAGAGGAGTCCCTGGTGTTTAAGGTGGCCGAGAGTGCAGCGGAAGAAGAGGTAAGAACCGGTTTGTAAATAGAATATACCTATCCTGCCCGAATAGGACTGAAAAGTCCCTTCACCCCGACAGTCTAAACAAGGTCTTAGGTTCGTACCCACGGAGAATCTGAAGTTTAGAGAGGAGTCCCTCGTGTTCAAGGTGGCCGAGAGTGCAGCGGAAGAAGAGGTACGAAGTGGAAACATGAAACTTTGTTTTTTTTTTATTTTTATTTATTAAAGTGTTCTAACATTGAATTAGAATGTTATATACACTAATTTGTTTTTTGTTTGAAACAGACTTCAATTGAAAAAGAAACCAACCTCAGTGTTGTAGTGGTTAGCGCCATGGACTTCGGATCTGGAGGTTGGCGGTTCAAGTCCAAGTCAAGTCATGAAATTTAGCTTAGTGCTTTAAGGTCACAGGTTTGATTCCCACCCGGGGCGAACTTCATCTCAAACATTATCAATTTATCAACATTCTTACAATGTTCCCTCTCCATTTGACCCTACAGGTTATCAAGCGATTCATTCTACACGCTAAGAAGACCGGTTTTGTGGTGGAGCACGATTTCATCATGGCTACCTACTTGTCTGACCGCGTCATCGTGTTTGAAGGTAACTCATTTAACATCGTCTTATGGTAGAAACACACTACCACGTAACGTCACATCACGTCACGTGATAGTAGTGTGGCTGTCCTGAAATTACCTACAATATTATGGGAAAACTTTGAACTACATCTTTCTGACTCCCCATGAGCTCACGTGACGTGATGGTAGTGTGTTTCTACTTTCTTTCTTCCCAAGATGGCGATAGCACCTCAAATGAACCAGTTCTTCCCAAGATAGCGATAGCACCTCAAATGAACCAGTTCTTCCCAAGATAACGATAGCACCTCAAATGAACCTGCAACCAGTTCTTCCCAAGATAGCGATAGCACCTCAAATGAACCAGTTCCCAATGTTTGACAAAGGGAACCCTTAACTGCTAACCCAAGATAGCGATAGCACCTCAAATGAACCAGTTCTTCCCAAGATAGCGATAGCACCTCAAATGAACCAGTTCCCAATGTTTGACAAACGGAACCCTTAACTGCTAAGGTCTTATCGTCCCGAAATTGAAGAGAGAAGGAAGACAGGATAGGAGAAAGCCAGCCGTGTTCCGAAAAAAAGAAAACCCCAAAAAAAAAAAAAAAAAAAAAAAAAATGTGTTTCACCACAGTTTTTATTCCGTAGCAATAAAACAACTGCTACATTAGACTCCTGTGGTCTGTATCGTAGTAAGTACCTCATCAGATAGGCGAGAAGAGACACAATACTCCCCATTTAAGTGCTGAATCAACACGAAATTAAATGAACTTTTTTTTATCCTAATCCGTTCAGAATAAAATTCGCCCCGCCTTTAAAAAAAAAAAAAAAATGTGTTTCACCACAGTTTTTATTCCGTATTAATAAAACACAACTGCTACATTAGACTCGTGTGGTCTGTGTCGTAGTATGTACCTCATCAGATGAGCGAGAAGAGACACAATACTCCCCATTCAAGTGCTGAATCAACACGAAATTAAATGAACTTTTTTTTATCCTTAAAAAAAAAAGTTTTGAAAATTTAATAAATCTAACTTTGAAAAATTCTCAATTCTTCCAGGTTCCCCATCTATCTCGACCCTGGCCAACGCGCCACAGAATCTGCTCAACGGGATGAACAAGTTCTTGTCGCTCCTGGGCATCACATTCAGGCGGGACCCGAACAATTTCCGCCCGCGAATCAACAAGAATAACTCGGTGAAGGACTGCGAGCAGAAACGGGCGGGCCAGTACTTCTTCTATGAGGAGCCTTGATTCCAATTTGGACATTGTTGTGCTAGGAGAGCGGGATTTTAGGCCAGCCACTCACCATCAGGTAGACCTGACAGGTGCCTGATAAGCACACGCCGCCCGCGAATCAACAAGAATAACTCGGTGAAGGACTGCGAGCAGAAACGAGCGGGCCAGTACTTCTTCTATGAGGAGCCTTGAGTCTAATTTGGAGATTACTGTGCTAGGAGAGCGGGATTTTAGGCCAGCCGCTCACCATCAGGTAGACCTGACAGGTGTACCTGATAAGCACACACTATCAGGTCTGACCTGATGGTGAGTGATTGGCTTAAAGTGAGAGAAATGAAATTGGAAACCGCCCGCGAATCAACAAGAATAACTCGGTGAAGGACTGCGAGCAGAAACGAGCGGGCCAGTACTTCTTCTATGAGGAGCCTTGAGTCCAATTTGGAGATTGTTGTGCTAGGAGAGCGGGATTTTAGGCCAGCCACTCATCATCAGGTAGACCTGATAGTGAATGATTGGCTTAAAGTGAGAGAAATTAATGAAATTAGAACAGACCTGATAGGTGTACCTGATAAGCACACACTATCAGGTAGACCTGACAGGTGTACCTGATAAGCACACACTATCAGGTAGACCTGATAGGTGTACCTGATAAGCACACACTATCAGGTAGACCTGACAGGTGTACCTGATAAGCACACACTATCAGGTCTGACCTGATGTTGAGTGATTGGCTTAAAGTGAGAGAAATGAAATTGAAAAGGCTAGGAACGAGGGTGATGAAGAGAAAGAAAATAATATAAGCTATTAAAGACTAATGTAGAAAGGGTAAGATCACAGGTACCTACTTGTACAACTATTATAAAACTACAATGTTAAAAATAAAAAGCCATTATTACAAATTACTTCAAAGAAAATCCTGACACTGTGTAAACCCTAAAAGCCGTAAATTATATTAAATAAATAACATCTTGAGGAGTTTATTTGGGGACGATAAGGTTTTAGCAGTTACAGTTCCCTCTATCAAACCTCTTAAAAACATCGTGAGTTTCACCCGATTTTTTTCCGAATGTCCTGTAGGCAATGTAATTTAAATGAGATTGTTTCCACTATACACGACACGATTTTTTTTTCCTAACGAAAAGTGGGAACGGGAGAGGGGGAACTTTCGACTTGGCGGTACGCCGCACGCGCGGTCACTTACCTTCTTCTCGCCACTCCGTAACCTTGGCGCTGATTTGTTCGCGCACTTCGGGTGTTATTTCGCCCGTGTCCCCGGCAAATAGGGCGAGAAAGCCGTGAGTCCGCGAATTAATAACGTCTATCTCGTGTAGAGTGACCGTATGAACCACTGTCTTCCGCTTCTGGAGCTCTCCGTCGGGGCACTGGACAAATCTGTGAAGAATAACAGTAGAAACACATTACCATCAGGTCACGTCACGTGAGCTCACGTGACGTGATAGTAGTGTAGCTGTTCTGAACGAAATTACCTACAATATTATGGGAATACTTTGAACTACATCTTTCTGACTCCCCATGAGCTCACGTGACGTGACGTGATGGTAGTGTGTTTCTACCTTAAGTGTTATTGTAGTGAACATTTGCAGGTTCGAATTCCGCCCGGACGGATATTATCATAAACAAATAAAGGCCCGTTCCCACTTATCGTTCGAAAAAAAACATCAATGTAGAGGTAAGGAGAGAGCAATGTGGCATTTACAGGATAAAAATTCTCAATATGTATTGGATTCAAGTAATCTGTATGTACCTCAATGTAGAGGTAAGAAGAAAGCAATGTGGCATTTACAGGATAAAAATTCTCAATATGTATTGGATTCAAGTAATCTGTATGTAGATTTGTAGATACATACATAGTAATATTTAAGTTAAGCAGGGTCAATGTAGAGGTAAGAAGAAAGCAATGTGGCATTTACAGGATAAAAATTCTCAATATGTATTGGATTCAAGTAATCTGTATGTACCTAGATAGTAATATTTAAGTTAAGCAGGAATGGATTGAAACTGATCAAAGAAAGTAATACTTACCTGGTTTTGATTTTTTTTTTTTTTCATTGTGAAAGGTTAATGTGTCAAAAAGGAGACAACTTGCAGATAGGGTAACTTGTAGTCCTTACAGAGGCTTTGATGTTCTTTTATTTGTGACCTACAATCATTCCAGATGCCTTCTCAATTTCACCCCTAAAGGTTGTTCAACATCTCCATTCAACTTCTCCGAAATAAAAGGAAGGAGGTCAGAGGACATGTTTTAATTTTAATAGGGGACAAACATCTTAAGGTGTGTTCAAACATGGTCGATCAAGGAGGTGAATGTTGTCGAGTCAGTGTGGACGGTTCAGTCAATGTCGAACGACTGCGTGTGGACACACCTTTAGGTCTTTGCCCCGATCAAGTCTTTTCTCTGTTCTTTCCTTTTCACTATTTACGTGTACACTGTGCAGTGACAGTCAACCTTTGCACCTATGGAAACAAGTGTATGAGGTAACAGAAGGAGTAGGTATATCGTTTTTTTTTGTAGTTATCGACCGTCCATTTTGTTTATTTTCTTCACTTATCCACCTCCATCTTCGTATCGCCAGCTCCCCCAGTCACTGTGGAGTCAAACATGTATTCGTTCTGGTGTTCGCGGAGATATTGTGTGGAACGACCTTCATCCAAAAACAGAGCGTATACCTGAAACACAGTAAAAAATAAATAAATAACTCATCCCTAAAGAAAATTAGCTAATAATGATTAAGGATTTTTTTACGGGATTTGAAAGAGGGAACTCTAACTGCTAAGGTCTTATCGTCCAGAAATCTAAGAGAGAAGGAAGACAGGATAGGAGAAAGCCAGCCGTTCCAAGATCGAACACTATCCGTTAGATTCCTAGGCGATCTATTCTATTCTAATTTACCTTACGAATATCTTCCATGCAGATCTCGGTAGCTTTGCGTCTCCTGCAGACAACGCTGGCCGTGGTTATTAACTGGATGGCGTACCGCAGTGATGTATCCAGCGCTATCTTGGTGAGCACGCGTAGGCCGTCCGTTTGCATCTCACAATCCTCTTCCTCACATCTGGAACATAGGGGTTTGTTTAGTTTAGATAGTGACGCGCCTGCCTTGTAATCGCTAGGTCGTGGGTTCGATTCCCACCAGGGATCATTACAATTTTCATCAGTAAATGGTTTCTTCAGATTAAATTGTTCCCAAGGACAAGGTAAGCCTAGATCTGTGCCATGTACTTTTGCCAGACCACAAATGAAGTGTGCCTGAAGGTGTGTGATGTGTTCCCATCCACTCGATCCCGAAAACTTTATTGTAAATACATAAGGTTTGTTCACAGGATGGTGGGTTTTCTCACATATGCCAGTGTAGTCAGTTTGAAGAGGAGCACGTCTGCCTTGTAAGCCCTAGGTCGCGGGTTCGATTTCCGCTGGGACAAACTTTATTCTAAACTGTGTTAAAACATGGACTAAATCCCGTACTGGGGAATCATTTGCTTATTTTGGATGGTTATAAGTTTCGTTTATTCTGTTCTTTACCAACCTGATCTTGAGGATGGCTTGTATTTCTTCATCCTGGTAGGGCTGGGTAGGAATTATCACCATTCTGTCCAGCAAATCTATCGGAATGCCATGAGGGGAGCTGTAGGCCGTGCCTGAGAACAAGAAAATCATGGACAAATACAACAATGGACAGGATTTTTTTTCCTGAGGTTTGATAGAGGGAACTGTAACTGTTGAGATCTCATCGTCCCGAAAGCGAAGAGAAAAGAAAGACAGGATAGGAGAAATCCAGCCATTCCGAGAACGAACCTCCTCTGTTTAGGATAAAATCCACCCCGAGTGGAAATCGAACCTGTGAGCGCTTACAAGGGAGACACTCTACCAACCAAGCTAAGTAGGCTGGCAAGGAACACAATTTAACAGTAAAATTACATTCCAAACTGTTCAATTTAGTTTTGAACTGGCCATAATTTTTCAAGTCATTCACAAAGAAGATCTTTCTCGTCTTTTCCCGTGTTCACACGGGGTCGGCGTTTTTCGTCAGCCTCTCAATCAGCCCTAACTAGGGTGATTGCTTTGGGCTGACATTTGGTTTTGGCTACAAATTTTACGAGCGGATGCCCTTCGCACTCAACCGTCGCTATATCTTTAGCAAGGGGAATTGAGGCTGGTATACTCCCTCTTCAAAGTCCCCCAGACTAAGCTGGCCTGCTCCCTGTTTAACGTCCCCCAGCCAGACGAAAACTGTCAATATTTTGTCAACTACCATTTTGTACTTTATGATTCAAATAAATAAAGTGGTGCAATATTAAACTGTTGAGATAATGGGACTACATGTCCTAATTCGACAGTCTAAATAAAGCACTAATACTAATGCTAATATCAGAGGAGAAAAAAAGAAGATTCCTACCTCGTATCTTGGTGACGCCTCTATTGGTGGCCGTGATAACTACAGGTGACATTTCACTCTCCAGCGCTCTGTTGAGGAATGAGAAACATTCAATGTCCAACATATGTACCTCGTCTATAAACAAAACTCCGGGCACGATCTCTGCTTTACCTGTGAGGAAATAGGAAGAAAAACGTCAATGAATAACTTGGAACAATAATGACCGATCTTACCTACCACAGAGAGTTTTCAGTAAATCAAAGTTAATCCTTAGCCAGCCTAGTTAGCTTAGTTGGTAGTGCGTCTGCCTTGTAAGCGCTGGGCCGCGGGTTCGATTCCCGCCCGGGGCGGATTTTATCCTGATGGGATAATGTTCGTTCTCGGAACGGCTGGCTTTCTCCTATCCTGTCTTCCTTCTCTCTTCGATTTCGGGACGATGAGACCATAGCAGTTACAGTTCCCTCTGTCAAACCTCTTTAAAAAAAAAAGTTAATCCTTCAAAGTCGTTTACCATTTAGGTATTTGTATAATATTATTAGATATTATTTTACCTACTTGTACAACTATTATAAAACTACAATGTTAAAAATAAAAAGCCATTATTACAAATTACTTCAAAGAAAATCCTGACACTGTGTAAACCCTAAAAGCCGTAAATTATATTAAATAAATAACATCTTGAGGAGTTTATTTGGGGACGATAAGGTTTTAGCAGTTACAGTTCCCTCTATCAAACCTCTTAAAAACATCGTGAGTTTCACCCGATTTTTTTCCGAATGTCCTGTAGGCAATGTAATTCAAATGAGAGTCTTCCCACTACACACGACACGTTTTTTTTTTTTTCCTAACGAAAAAACGAAAAGTGGGAACGGGAGAGGGGGAACTTTCGACTTGGCGGTACGCCGCACGCGCGGTCACTTACCTTCTTCTCGCCACTCCGTAACCTTGGCGCTGATTTGTTCACGCACTTCGGGTGTTATTTCCCCCGTGTCCCCGGCAAACAGGGCAAGGAACCCATGAGTCCGCGAGTTAATAACGTCGATCTCGTGTAGAGTGACCGTGTGAACTACTGTCTTCCGCTTCTGGAGCTCTCCGTCGGGACACTGGACAAATCTGTGAAGAATAAAGGTAGAAACACATTACCATCAGGTCATGTCACGTGAGCTCACGGGACGTGATAGTAGTGTAGCTGTTCTGAACGAAATCACCTACAATATTATGGGAATACTTTGATATACATCTTTCTGACTCCCCATGAGCTCACGTGACGTGACGTGATGGTAGTGTGTTTCTACCTTAAGTGCTTAAGTGTTATTGTAGTGAACATTCGCAGGTTCGAATTCCGCCCGGAGCGGGTTTTATCATAAACAAATAAAGGACCGTCCCCACTTATCGTTCGGGGGGGAAAAAAATCGTGTCGTATGTAGTGGGAACAATCTCATTTAAATTACATTGCCCACAAGGGCATTTTGTGTCGTTCAGAAAAAAATCTTGTCGTGTGTAGTGGGAACAATCTCATTTAAATTACATTGCC
>NW_007381929.1:0-3142 GCF_000475195.1 Diaphorina citri | reverse complement strand
ATAAATTTCATTCCATCTGGTTTATAAGAGATTGGAGCTTTACCAAGAGAGTGGTACTTGGCCTCCTAACTACCCTCCTCCACTCAACTCTGTTGTTCTTAGTATCCCTTCATCCTCTCACTCTCATTACTCGCAGGTCTTTTGTGACATCGGCCAGTCATCCATCATAGTCTGGCTCTTCCTCTCTTCCTGTCCCAAGAGAGTGGTACTTGGCCTCCTAACTACCCTCCTCCACTCAACTCTGTTGTTCTTAGTATCCCTTCATCCTCTCACTCTCATTACCCGCAGGTCTTTTGTGACATCAGCCAGCCATCCATCATAGTCTGGCTCTTCCTCTCTTCCTGTTGCTGTAGAGATCTTTTTGACTTTTTGTGGATTCTTTCCTCTTCCACACATTACACATGGCCAAACCATCACAACCTCTGTGATTTTAAGTCTTGTGATTATTTCCACAAAAACCCATGTTCTTACCTTCTTTGATCATACCCAAGACAACACCAGCTGCTCTCCGAGCTTGGAGCTGACCCACCATCCCCTGCGACACTTTCCTTGGCTCGAGAGAATCATCAAGTCCAAGTCCACGGATATGAGAGTGTGCTCCAACTCGTTCAACACGAGTGATTTCTCGTACTTCTTGAACCTTGGCTGCTGCAATAGACTGAAATTAGAAATGATACCGATGAGGTATTGGGTGGCACATACTGCTGGGAACACGCTAATTCAGCAAAATCAAGTGATATGCTTTGATGGTCACCCATCCAGATAACTATCACGCTCAGGTGTACCTGATAAGCACACACTATCAGGTAGACCTGACAGGTGTACCTGATAAGCACACACTATCAGGTAGACCTGACAGGTGTACCTGATAAGCACACACTATCAGGTAGACCTGACAGGTGTACCTGATAAGCACACACTATCAGGTAGACCTGACAGGTGTACCTGATAAGCACACACTATCAGGTAGACCTGACAGGTGTACCTGATAAGCACACACTATCAGGTAGACCTGACAGGTGTACCTGATAAGCACACACTATCAGGTAGACCTGACAGGTGTACCTGATAAGCACACACTATCAGGTAGACCTGACAGGTGTACCTGATAAGCACACACTATCAGGTAGACCTGACAGGTGTACCTGATAAGCACACACTATCAGGTAGACCTGACAGGTGTACCTGATAAGCACACACTATCAGGTAGACCTGACAGGTGTACCTGATAAGCACACACTATCAGGTAGACCTGACAGGTGTACCTGATAAGCACACACTATCAGGTAGACCTGACAGGTGTACCTGATAAGCACACACTATCAGGTAGACCTGACAGGTGTACCTGATAAGCACACACTATCAGGTAGACCTGACAGGTGTACCTGATAAGCACACACTATCAGGTAGACCTGACAGGTGTACCTGATAAGCACACACTATCAGGTAGACCTGACAGGTGTACCTGATAAGCACACACTATCAGGTAGACCTGACAGGTGTACCTGATAAGCACACACTATCAGGTAGACCTGACAGGTGTACCTGATAAGCACACACTATCAGGTAGACCTGACAGGTGTACCTGATAAGCACACACTATCAGGTAGACCTGACAGGTGTACCTGATAAGCACACACTATCAGGTAGACCTGACAGGTGTACCTGATAAGCACACACTATCAGGTAGACCTGACAGGTGTACCTGATAAGCACACACTATCAGGTAGACCTGACAGGTGTACCTGATAAGCACACACTATCAGGTAGACCTGACAGGTGTACCTGATAAGCACACACTATCAGGTAGACCTGACAGGTGTACCTGATAAGCACACACTATCAGGTAGACCTGACAGGTGTACCTGATAAGCACACACTATCAGGTAGACCTGACAGGTGTACCTGATAAGCACACACTATCAGGTAGACCTGACAGGTGTACCTGATAAGCACACACTATCAGGTAGACCTGACAGGTGTACCTGATAAGCACACACTATCAGGTAGACCTGACAGGTGTACCTGATAAGCACACACTATCAGGTAGACCTGACAGGTGTACCTGATAAGCACACACTATCAGGTAGACCTGACAGGTGTACCTGATAAGCACACACTATCAGGTAGACCTGACAGGTGTACCTGATAAGCACACACTATCAGGTAGACCTGACAGGTGTACCTGATAAGCACACACTATCAGGTAGACCTGACAGGTGTACCTGATAAGCACACACTATCAGGTAGACCTGACAGGTGTACCTGATAAGCACACACTATCAGGTAGACCTGACAGGTGTACCTGATAAGCACACACTATCAGGTAGACCTGACAGGTGTACCTGATAAGCACACACTATCAGGTAGACCTGACAGGTGTACCTGATAAGCACACACTATCAGGTAGACCTGACAGGTGTACCTGATAAGCACACACTATCAGGTAGACCTGACAGGTGTACCTGATAAGCACACACTATCAGGTAGACCTGACAGGTGTACCTGATAAGCACACACTATCAGGTAGACCTGACAGGTGTACCTGATAAGCACACACTATCAGGTAGACCTGACAGGTGTACCTGATAAGCACACACTATCAGGTAGACCTGACAGGTGTACCTGATAAGCACACACTATCAGGTAGACCTGACAGGTGTACCTGATAAGCACACACTATCAGGTAGACCTGACAGGTGTACCTGATAAGCACACACTATCAGGTAGACCTGACAGGTGTACCTGATAAGCACACACTATCAGGTAGACCTGACAGGTGTACCTGATAAGCACACACTATCAGGTCTGACCTGATGTTGAGTGATTGGCTTAAAGTGAGAGAAATGAAATTGAAAAGGCTAGGAACGAGGGTGATGAAGAGAAAGAAAATAATATAAGCTATTAAAGACTAATGTAGAAAGGGTAAGATCACAGGGAGAGAGAGACGAACAGACAGAGAAACCGAAAAAAGGAAAATTAAGAGAAACGACGAGAAAAAGCGAAAACTAAAACATAGAAGGCGAGGAAGAGAATTGAAAAAAAAAAAGAGAAATGAAATTGGAAAGGCTAGGAACGAGGGTGATGAAGAGAAAGAAAATAATATAAGCTATTAAAGACTAATGTAGAAAGGGTAAGATCA
>NW_007381928.1:29085-29520 GCF_000475195.1 Diaphorina citri | reverse complement strand
CAAGAAAGTAGATTGATTGACGCCAAAGATTGACTCAGTACTTTGTGAGCAGTGATAATATGGCACTCACTTGTCTAATGAGACCGATAGTCTAAATTAAATGGAAGACCAAGTAGGCCTTCTTTCACCAAACCTGGGACTATTTCTGCATACATTCTGCACTCTCTAGGTCTGAAATTCAATGTTCCTGCATTCAAGACAGAGGCATAGTTAAAATTGACAGTACTTTATTAAAGTACCGTAAAGTACAGAGTTTATGGACAAATAGCTCCAAGTCCTTCTGAATAGATGATGAAATGACTAGGAAGAAGGTATGAAGGTTGAAGTGGCTTAGTGGTGGTAATTGTAACTGTAGCTACCTCCAAGGTGTTCACTGCCACCGTAGGAAGAGTATCCTCCAGAGTATTCACCTCCGTAACCATGACCATAACCAGA
>NW_007381928.1:18751-19293 GCF_000475195.1 Diaphorina citri | reverse complement strand
CCAGAGTAACCTCCATAGCTAGAACCATAACCAGAGCCATAGCCAGGGTAACCTCCATAACCTCCATCGTAACCTCCATAGCCTCCAGATGACACGATCACTGGCTTGCTAATGTAGACTGGCTGTGGTACAGGGACTGGTACTTTTCTCTCGACAGTGACTGGGTAGGGTTTTGGTACTTCAACGGGGTATGGGCTTGGTACTGGGACCTTGACAGGGACTTTGACTGGGTATGGGACTGGCTTCTCAACTGGGTATGGGACGGGTTTCTCTACTGGCACTGGGTATGGCTTTTCAACTGGGACGGGGTAGGGTCTGTCGACTGGGACATGGACTGGGACCTTGACAGGGTAGGGGACATGCTTCTCAACAGTGACTGGGTAAGGGGCGGGGACAGCTACTGGAACTTCCTTGGTGATGGTGACCTGTTTGACATGGCCATGGTCCAAAGCGTAACCTGTAGGACGAGAAGAAACAAGGCTGGGTTAATGTGTTATAGTGTGTCCCAAACTCATATACCTAAAAAAAAAAAAAAAAAAAAA
>NW_007381928.1:4314-14916 GCF_000475195.1 Diaphorina citri | reverse complement strand
TGTTTTTTAGTTTTATTTTATTTACAAAAATATATCAAACACTAGGAAAGTTTTCATGATAAAAAAAGAGTCAAGGATAAAGGAGAGAGATCAACAATTAAGAACTTTCATGGCAAGAAACAAGAAAAAATGAATCACATTCATATTGAAAGAATCAACAATGAATTTTGAAAGAGACAAGACTTTCACAAGAAACTAATAAATACCTAGTCAATTATTACTCGGGCATAGAGTAGTTGATGCTAAAGATTTAATGACTACTTTTGTGAGCTCAGATAATATGGCACTCACCTGTCTAATTTGGTATCAAGAGTTGCAGAGTGTATAGAGTTGTCAAATAGCTCCAAGTCCTTCTGAATAGATTAAATGACTAGGAAGAAGGTATGAAGGTTGAAGTGTCTTAGGGGTGGTAGCTGCCACCGTAGGAAGAGTATCCTCCTGAGTATTCACCTCCATAACCATGACCATAACCTGAACCATAAAATGGATCTTGTTCTTATAATATAAGATTTGCAAGACTTTAAATACATTTTATCAAACAATCAGAATTTTTACAGTTATTAAATTTGTGAATAAATAGCAGAGAGGGCATTTAAAAGTAGGGTCAATTTATATGAAATTTAAATTTCCCGGAATTTTCTGGGTGTTGGGTTTTCAATTTTTTCACATGGTCTTCCAAGGTCTGTTTTTCATTCCGACGTGGGTGCGATGCGAAAGTGACGCGTGTTTTTCATTCCACTTCCCCTACTTTAGCGTCAACGCTGCGTCTCAGCTTCAGGTTCCACCATATTGTAATTGTATTGAGGGAAATGAAAAAAATGTTTTGTAATTTCTCCACTAGATGTCGTCATGTTTGTTGAATTTCCACATTTTACCCCCACTCCTGACGCAGAGTGAACGTCAAGTTAACGCCACATCGATGCGGCGTAGGAATGAAAAACAGACCTCCAATGTCCAGTGAGTGCTTTTCCACAGAATACACAGAACAACAAACACTGCACTACTCAATTATACATATGATCACACTTAGACATTAAACTTATCAAAAGCACAATGATTTGAACAAAAATCAAACTACACTAATTGGAAAACTCGCAAAATTGTAAAAATTGTACTTACAAAAGCTTTCATGTTGATAATGGGCATTTTTCTTCTTGGCGAATTTTCCTTCCAACTTGTACCTACTTTATCTAGTTATCTAGTACATTTCAGTACTAATAGGTAGGTATATAATTATAAGTTTTTGATGTTCCATGGGTACCTATCTTACCTCTGAACTAAACATTACCTACCTATTACAAACACATCCATTGCACGTGCAAGATTCAGGTGTTGTAATCCTGTTACCTACTACATCAAAACTGTCTGAACTCCAATACAGTTGTCAAAGAAGATTAAGTTCAAACAGATGATACCTACTTACATACGTACATATAAGTACCTTACTCTCTAGTTCTAATGTACTTAATCTACCAATTTTGGAGTAGGTATGCTAACAACCTATACCTACTTTGGATACCTACTCAAGACTCAACTGTACGAACTGTCGGAACCTACCTCTCGGTAGGTACCTCGATGAAGATGCGATACTGTCAGTATAGGTACCTACCTCTTAGGTCGATTCTCGTATATTTCGTACAGATAGGTCTACCTACACATAGATATATTAATACTGGCTGGGGTGCACTCCGTCACTTGAGTGCGACACTCGGAGGACCACTCCTCCAAGTAGAATATCGCCTGCGGTGCGCTACACTCGTCACTCAGAATGGAATGATGGGGAAGCTCTGAAAGAAAACAAGCGCTACTAGTTTTGAAAAAGTGACAAATAATAATATGCCTTTACTATACCCCCTTTTAGAATAAAAGAAGTGCTAAAAAGAGTAAAAAGTTAGTGTACCTAATCGTTCTTTTCAATTCAATCCCTTTTCGAAATAAGTCTAGCTGACATAATGGGCATTTTTCTTCTTGGCAAATTCTTCTTCCAACTTGTACCTATAAGTACTTTTTCTACTATATTTCAGTACCTACTAATAGGTGTACATACTCGTAATTATAGAACTCTGAACTTTGAACATTAACTACACATCCATTGCACGTGCCATATTCAGTGTTGTAATCCTGTTACCTACTACATCAAAACTGTCTGAACTCCAATACAGTTGGCAAAGAAGATTAAGTTCAAACAGATGACACCTGCTTACGTACATAGTACCTTACTCTAGTTCTAATGTACTTAACCTACCAATTTTGGAGTAAGGGAAAAAAAAAAAAAAAAAAAAAAAAAAAATGCCTCTAAAAGTCTCCACTTGGTGTTTTTATTTTTATTTTACTCTGAGGCGGATTTCACATCTAGACTGCAACTTGTAGTATAAGTACAGCAATTTTCATGTTGAGCTACATAGTCTTATGGGCCAAGTTTAAGTGTGAACAGGCCCATAAGACTATGTAGCATTCAACATGAAAATTGCTGTACCTATACTACAAGTTGCAGTCTAGATGTGAAATAGCCCTAAGGTCTAAAGGGACTTGAGCAATGTTGGTTAGGGTATGCACTGGTCTTCTCTTGGTCAATTTTCTCTTGGCCAGACCATAGCACATACAAGGTGGGTACTTAGGTACACAATCCTCATCAGACCCAATGTTGTCTATAAACGTCATATTTTTTCAATATACTTAAGGCTACAGAAAAGCTACAGTTCATATGGGATGAAAAAATTGGAAGAAAAATATGTTCTGGACTGAGGAGGATATAATATTATGTTCCCTGATTGTTCCATAATAATTCAACATACGTTTTTTTATTATTATTATAGGACATAATGATAATGAGTGAACATTATTAAGTTTCCTAGGTCTCTTACCTGTTCGGTGACATCTCAGATAAATATTATCTTTATCTTTTCCCCTCTTTGTTCCATTTGCTTGGACATATCTGATGTTGTCTGCATGTTCAAGTTGTGTCCTCCATGCTTCAAATTCCAAGAGTGATTTAAATGAGAGTTTTTGCACTTCCAGAGAAATATTGTGTTCTTTAGTCAAGTGGCTTCTGAGTTGATCTGTATAAGCAAACTGCTTTTTACAAATGTAACAAAACATGTGATTGTTGTTGTTGTTGTTGTTGTCTACACATTCTGGGGCAGCATGCTTCTGCCTTCTGTGCTTGTTCAATCCAGATTTAAATGTATAGGAAGCACTACAATCAGTACAGTAAAACATGATGCAAGTTTCTGTATATTACAATGAGAAGAAGTCAATCTATGAGCCTTGCATACCTGATGTAGCAAGAAGATACAATGTTGAAGTAGGTATCAAAATTCCAAGTGACTGATGGACTTCTGTTTGGTGCACGCGGTGCTAACCCGTTATTCCCGTTGTTCACATTCAACTCTCTGTGTAAGTCTCTCTTCTTCTTCTTCGAGCAAGTCTCTCTTCTTCTTATGTATCTATCAATCTGAAGGACTTGTCTAAAAAAGTAAAAACTCACAACTCACAAAACTGTACTTACTGTACTATGGAGGAATGAGGAATGGAGATTTCAATTTCAAAACAAAAACGGGAAAAATCTCAACCCTGGGTTTTGTTAAATAAAAAATCCCATGGATTCGGTCTGTCCGGTGTTTCTAGTCTCCGCTCATGTGGTGGAAAAAATGGCGCTTTTCATTTGAGGCGCGAAATATTTGAAATTTGACTTTTTGAATTTTGCTCCATGGGTTTGCCAAAAAAATTCTTTTTTAATTTTTACAATTCTTGAAGAAAATTGCTGAAAAAAGCTCTATTCGCTGGCATTTTTTATATTTTCAAGTGATATTATTTAATTGTACATGTTGCACTGAAGCTGCAACCATCGGAAATCATCCAAAAGTATGAAAGTATGAATAAAGCAATTCTTGAAGAAAATTGCTGAAAAAAGCTCTATTCGCTGGCATTTTTTATATTTTCAAGTGATATTATTTAATTGTACATGTCGCATTGAAGCTGCGACCATCGGAAATTATCCAAATATGAATAAATCAAGAAATAAAATGATTAGGACATTATGAATCGGTTTTAAGGTATGTGCCCAAAAATAATCTGTTAAAACTTTGATAAGCTGATAAATATGTATTCAGATAAAACAAAAGCAGAATCCTAAGTGTATGGGATAAAGTTTACCTTGGGTTTAAATTGAACCCACAACCTAGCACTTACAAGATAGGTGTTTTACCTCCAAGTGAACCAGAAGAATCTAAGAAATTAGGCTTATGATGAGACAATTTCATTTAGGTACCAAATTCTTCTATTTCCAGAGAGTATGTACTGTTGATAAAGATAAACAGAAGCAACCTGTCCCACTAGTAGCTGACATTTGAAAATCTATCAAAATGGTTGTCAGTCTAGATGCCCCCGCAGCTTGGAATTTGCTAAAAGGATTTGTCTGCCTGTACAAACCCCCACTCACGTCAGCCAAAAAAGTCAAAGATATATTTCTTGGAAATCTAGTTGAAGGTGAGTTGTTTTTTTTTATATAAATCTACCTAAATACTAAAAAAAAAAAAAAAAAAGTTTGAGTACTGTGACCATGGTTGAATTTTATGATTACATCATTTTGTAACATTTCTTCTTATTTTCTTTAAAAAATCCTGTCTATTTCAGATCTGAACAGTTTATCTGTTCGACCACCTAAACCCTACATCAAAATAGAAGGAGACACAACAAAACCCATGAAAGTGTCAGTCATTGAAAGCTACGCTGACAACCCATTAGTCGTAGGACCCAGATATCAGGTGGAGGATTTCCGATACGAGTGGGCAACTTATCCAGGACTCAAAACATCTGGAGTTTTCCGTAAGTAAAACCTATTTTTTCTAAATAATTTCTAAGGTGAAACAAATCAAGCCTGAAATTTCAATTTCAATTTCTATTGTTTGAAACATTGGTAAGAATGGAAGACTATCAGAAAACAAGAAGACAGGTGAGAATTTGGTTTTTGTATGTTTTTTAGTTTTATTTTATTTACAAAAATATATCAAACACTAGGAAAGTTTTCACGATAAAAAAAGAGTCAAGGATAAAGGAGAGAGATCAACAATTAAGAACTTTCATGGCAAGAAACAAGAAAAAAGGAATCACATTCATATTGAAAGAATCAACAGTGAATTTTGAAAGAGACAAGACTTTCACAAGAAACTAATAAATACCTAGTCAGTTATTACTCGGGCATCGGGCATAGAATAGTTGATGCTAAAGATTTAATGACTATTTTTGTGAGCTCAGATAATATGGCACTCACCTGTCTAATTTGGTATCAAGGATGTAAGTCAAGTTACTCCTAATCAAGAGTTGCAGAGTGTATAGAGTTGTCAAATAGCTCCAAGTCCTTCTGAATAGATTAAATGACTAGGAAGAAGGTATGAAGGTTGAAGTGTCTTAGGGGTGGTAGCTGCCACCGTAGGAAGAGTATCCTCCCGAGTATTCACCTCCGTAACCATGACCATAACCTGAACCATAACCAGAGCCATAGCCAGAGTAACCTCCATAACCTCCCTCATAACCTCCATAGCCTCCAGATGACACGATCACTGGCTTGCTAATGTAGACTGGCTGTGGTACAGGGACTGGTACTTTTCTCTCGACAGTGACTGGGTAGGGTTTTGGTACTTCGACGGGGTATGGGCTTGGTACTGGGACCTTGACAGGGACTTTGACTGGGTATGGGACTGGCTTCTCAACTGGGTATGGGACGGGTTTCTCTACTGGCACTGGGTATGGCTTTTCAACTGGGACGGGGTAGGGTCTGTCGACTGGGACATGGACAGGGACCTTGACTGGGTAGGGGACTTTCTTCTCGACTGGGACGGGGTATGGTGCAGGGACAGCTACTGGGACCTCACGGTGCACAGTCACTTGTCTGACAATACCTTCATTAGGGCCGTAACCGTAACCTCCAGCGTAACCACCGTAACCTCCAGCGTAACCACCATAACCTCCGCCTAGACCTCCATAGTAACCACCTTCATGTCCTCCATAACCAGAGTAGGAACCATAGTCACTACCATAGCTTTCATAACCACCGTAGCCTTCATATCCATATCCTAGACCAAACAGACCACGCTTCTCATTCTTGCCGGCCTTGGCGTCGGTTTTGCCGTCAGAGGGAGCTGCGACTTTCTTGTCCTCAGCCAGAACAGCTGCGACTAACAGTAGAACACACACCTGAGAACATAATACAGGATATGTCGATTAGAATATATGCTGTGGAAACGGCTACAGTCATATGATACCTCTGAGAATGCTTGGAGACTGTTCTGGCGTAGTTCCCGAGCATGCTTAGAGGTTTATAAACACCGTAACTGTCTGTAGCTCAGATTGTAGGCCCGGGAGTTAGATAGGAAAGTTTATTGACATTAAATTTTAGATCTTGACAAAGACTAATGTACTTTTAGAGACCAAGTTTACGGACATATTAGCACCTAGTGGCTGTTCTTCAACGGAACCTTATACTCAATTACACCCTAATATGCCTCCGTTACTATTTGACTATTTGGATGATTTTGAAAACAAGGTTAAGCAAGGTTAGGAGTGTAGGTTTCACGCCATCACGTGATCTACCCCATTCTGAATCACGGAAAGATCTATGTTTTTGTTGGGAAAATGTGAAAAAAATGTGCAAAATTCGTAGGTATGTAAAACCAAACGCAAAAAATAGGCATGAAGCTTTTGAAGAAGTTCAAAACTTTGCCAGTTCTGAAACTCGAACTCAGCCAGGTTTTTCGCGGTAAGCGAGTAGAATACCACAAAGTGTTATGAATTTGATATTGATATTATGAGGCTATTCTTTAGAAAAAGAAGAAACAATATCCAAATTAAAAATCGAACAAACGAATATAATGAAAACCCTGATTGAATATTTAGTGGAACTATTAAAAATAAAAAGATTATTTGTTTTTAAGTTTTTTTGTTTTTTTTTTTTTTTTTCTTTGTTACTATTTTTGTTTTGTTGTAGTCTCTTGTTTTAATCAGAAACTTTATTTTATTCAGATATCGCCATCTGATAAAAGTCGATACCATAACTACGGTATCGACAGCAATTAAAATGATTTTTGATTTGAATCACTGACGATGCAGTAACTAGCGAAATGGTCATCTGATAATATATAATTTTGTTAAACCATAAAAAAAAACCCGAGTGTTTTTCTTTCAAACTCCAACATAAAGAAACAATTTTAATAACGCCTGCACTAGAGGAAGGAAAGAAATAAATAGAATCGCACTCTCCTGGCCGCGTCCAGTGTGACCACTCAGAACGCGGCCTGGCCGCAGGCTGCAGGCCGCGTTCTGTGTGACCGGTCCTTTAATAATATTAAATATAGTAATTATTATGCGTTAGGTTTTAGGCACACTTTGTGGGCACATTACCGTACCATACAAAAATCCCTAAAATACGTATTTTTTCTCGAGGCGTCTTTGACCTTATTCGTATTTTCACTTTGCTCCCTGAGTGAAAGTGTAAAAGTTACAAAGTAGGTAAAATTGGGTTTACATATTTATAACATGGAAAATCACAAAGAAAGAACAGCACTAATGGGCACACTACCCGCAATACTTGGTTTCCTTTTTGTAATATTTGCAAGACTTTAAATACATTATATCAAAAGAAGAACACAATAACTTTTACTCTTCACAGTTGGGGGAGGGGTTTTTTTTATTGTTTATTCAAACAGACATGTTTCACCATTGCTGGCATCATCAGTGTAAACTGTAAAAAATTGCACATAAGAAAAAGAAAGCTAACAAAAAACAACCCCTCCCCCAACTGTGAAGAGTAAAAGTTATTGTGTTCTTCTTTTCAAGATGAATCTTCACAAAGTTACGTCAGAATCTATCAATATACATTATATCAAACAATCAGAATTTTTACAGTTATTAAATTTGTGAGTAAATAGCACAGGGGGCATTTAAAACTAGGATCAATTTATATGAAAATTAAATTTCCCGGAATTTTCTGGGTGTTGGGTTTTCGATTTTTTCACAAGTCCATGTTCTTCCAATGTCCAGTGAGTGCTTTTCCACAGAATACACAGAACAACAAACACTGCACTACTCAATTAGACGTATGATCACAGTTAGACATTAAACTTATCAAAAGCACAATGATTTGAACAAAAATCAAACGACGCTAATTGAAAAACTCGCAAAGTTGAAAAATTGTACTTACAAAAGCTTTCATGTTGTTCACTCGTAAATAAATCCAAAGTTTAAAATTTTATTAAAAAAAAAAATTTAAAATAATATTTATTGATTTGATTCAACCACCTCGGTTTGATGATTGAATGCAAACTGATATCTTTTATACGAGTTAGTTAATTTTTATACAACTCAGAAAACACGTGCTTAAAGTCCCCTTAAAACCAGAAGAAGATGAAAAAGAAGGCGAATATTGCGAAGAAGAAGTAGAAGAAAGAAGGGTAAACTACATAGAGCAGATCTAGTTTAAACTACAACAGAACTTGTAAGTTGTAAGTTCAGAGTTTGAAACCATCCCCACACACTTGTCCTCTTAAGGAGCTACTTTTTTTATTCATGTTTGTCTTTATTTAATTAATGTTTGATCACTTCGTGTGGACACTTTGTGGCAACTTGAAGTGCGAGTTTTTTTATCACTACTGTTTTTTTCTCCTTTTTTATTTCCAAAACAAGAGGTTAGATAGAGGGGCCTGTAAGGACAGAGCTTTTTGTCCCGAAGTAAAGAGAGAAGGAAGACAGAATAAGAAAGCAAAAAAAAACTATAATTTTTAGGATAAAGTTTACCCCGGACGGAAATCGAACCCCCGACCTAGAGCTTACAAGGCAGAACTAGTGGTTCAATGAAAGCTACGTGACGCATGCCAAATCAGTCACCCATGACTATGTCGATAGAGCTACAATGGAGCAGTTGCAAATTGGTAAAAAATATTAATAAATGGTCGATTCCTTCGTAAAAAGTAGTGAAAAATCCAAATCTGAGGTCAAAACTTCGAAAGCGCTCTGACAAATGCTGAGAGCATCAAAAATTGAGTTAGATTCAGAGCAGTTGCAAATTGGTAAAAAATATTAATAAATGGTCGATTCCTTCGTAAAAAGTAGTGAAAAATCCAAATCTGAGGTCAAAACTTCGAAAGCGCTCTGACAAATGCTGAGAGCATCAAAAATTGAGTTAGATTCATCAATTACTCCCCTCAACGGAAATCTTTAGGAAAAGGCAAAAGATTAATCGGAAGCTAAAGTTGACTCACAGGTTATTAGCGCCTGGCAAAGTATGCAATACGCACTTATTTTATCAAGAAAAGTCCGTTCTTTGTATGAGAGGTTCACTCACATGTGATTTTGTATCGTAGAACTTCTCACTCCTTTGAAGATTCAATGTGAGGGTTGGTCCCACTTGTGATTCCCTTAGAGTCAACTCTGGCTTCCCTTCAGAACGAATAAATCTTTCGCCTTTTACTAAAGATTTCCGTGGAGGGGAGCAATTGATGAGTCTAACTCAATTTTTCGTGCTCCCGGCGTAAGTCGGAGCGTAATCTATTAATAGAATTCTAGGTATTTCTAAAAGAAAATCGACATCAAATCCATTTGTTCAGGCGTTCAGGGTATTTTTCTATCGGGTTTTTAAGGTCTCATGTTCATTTTATGGTCCATTTTTGAACGCTTCTAGAACTACTCGTCTACAATGCATTTCACCGTGATCCTGTAGAGCCAAGGATTCAACTTACACTTCCAACAACTCTCTTTCTCTTAGCATGTTCCGTAACTCCGATGCCTCTCTAGTCCTACTCCTAGTCGTTCTGCAAACGTCAAGCATCCTATGTATCATCATGGGCATCCTGTGCCAATCCAACGAAAGTTTCAACCTTATCGTCCTCTAGTTCAGGGGTTCCCAAACTTTTGAGTACTGCGTACCACCTGACACCTCAAGGTTCTCTCGGCATACCATCAAACATCAATTTTGTGTGGTTTGGGGGTCAAATAAATACCACTAGTTGTACCGGACCTTTGGCCGAAACCCTTTTTTTGGGGCAATTGGACCATAAAACGTCCACATCTGTCAAAAAACGAAGGTCGAAAAATTTGTCGATCACAATACTTTCCTCGTCATTATAAAATAAGGAAAGTAATAGGTAAATAACATCATCTCTAGGTACTTTTATAAAATAATGAAAGTATATAGGTAAATAACATATTCATCATCTAGGTACTTCGCCTTTTCCCATGTTGGCGTTTTTAGTCGGTCCACCTATCTACACCATTGGTGTTTTTTCGTCAGGATGAACCAACTTGGTTTTGGCGAGTTTATTTTTGCGGAGTGCGGCTGCGGATGCCCTTCCGCTACTACGTCAAGACAATAATATGAAAAGCAACCCAATACAATTCTGGTTGAAAAAACAATAGAATAGGTAGGTAAAGGTAAAGGAACGGAAAGAGCAAAAAAGGCAAATGTAAAAATTGTAATGTAAACAGAGCAAAATGTTCAAACTTTCAAATTTCAAAAAGTTCAAATTTTTAATCGAATTTCTTTCATTTCAAAAATGTTGCACCACAAAATCCACAAATAATGTTAATGGCATAAGAAAAACACGAGAGGGC
>NW_007381928.1:0-3130 GCF_000475195.1 Diaphorina citri | reverse complement strand
AGAATTTATTGTTCTAGGTTGTCAGCATCAGAATGGTAAACCCACCGTATCCTGGATCGTACCTAATACAGTTGGTATTACTTTCTGTTACCTAGTATGTATGCAGTACTTTGTTAATAGTCGAGGCCCCACGAGGCCAATCCCCGTGAGAACACAGGGCAGCGGTTAGGAATTACATCGGGACGTGGATGGAATTATCCGTTTTAAGGTCCCCTGAGTCCAAAAAGCCCATATGTGTATCGTTTAGGGATGACATTTTGTATTCTTTCCTAGAATGTTCCAAGACTTTCAAGGATGGGACAATTTCGGAAAAATCGGATGGTCATAAATCCAGATCCCTACAAACTGCAGACAACGTTTATACGTTATTTTGACGTTTATCTCGTTACTCGCATTCGTGGGCCTGTTTTGGTTATATTCGTTTTTCAGAATTTCAAATTTCAACCATTTTTTGATGTTATCACTTTTTGGCGAAAATTTTTTCAAAGTCCGAAAAATCAGACTTTTTTCTTGCAAGTCCGGTGAAGCAACAGAAAGTCGTGTGATGTTCACACCACTTCAGTTTTACCCCCCAGCTTCTTAATAAGACTCCAAGTCGCGCTTCTATCGTGCTCGCGATACGCTTGAACGGACGAACTTCAAATGATAACACACTGGAATGAAGAAATCTGCAGGACTTTGAAAGTGAAAGGCACACTTAGAGCTTTGTGTGTGGACTGAAATGGTGCGAATTGATGTCACTGTCTGATGTCATGTGATGCAGAGGTCGCTGCGCGCGTGCTGTCTTGTCTTGCTCTTGAGATCTAAGGTGAATCTTTAGGACACTGAGGTGAATCTTTAGCACTGTCCGTCCATTGAACGAGTGAAGTGAATTCCAAGTTTCGAGTTAAACTGTTAAACCTACTGGGCTGTTGATTTAACGGCTTGGGTGAATCCAGGGATGTGATGGTCTCCACAGCCAGGTTTAGCGGGCTCGTCCTGAACTACAAATTCTTGGATGTGCGATCAACCATCATGAGGACATGGGGGTTTTTCTTTTCAAGCCATGTAAAACCTTCATAATGGTTAGGATAAGGCTGGTTAGGAGTTTGCTGGTTTGTTCTCCATTTATAGTCCCCTAGCCAGACAAACCATCAGGTCGGCTCGACTGTATATCTGTGTGGATTTACTCAATCCACTTTTACCAGTTGACTCCACAGATCGACAAAGTGTAGTAAATGTATCTTTATAACTTCTACGGCCTCGAACCTCTGACCTGTACATTGCCAGGCGTCTTCGTGTACCATTGTTCTCTCGATTAACTCTTTAGTATCTTCATAACTCGTGTCTGAACTACAGTCCAGACACAACTACAGTCTGGACCTCATATGCTGGGACATGCCAAACGTCGTGTGAATCCAATTCTTTTCGTAGTAAAGCTCTAAAAATGTCTCAAACATATTTATCCATAGACCACGATCCTGTAAACATAATTATGAAAGAGGTAGATGTGTGATTCCATTCAGAAATTGCTCGTTATACTTTATAATAATAATAATAATAGTGCTTATTTATACTGCTCGCATAGGACTGAAAAGTCCCTTTACTCCAGCAGTAGGCTACTACTATTATTGTGGTCAAATTCTCAATTTATATTGAGGATAAAATTCCATACCTCGGCTGGGATTGAACCCACGCCCTCCTGTTTACCAGGCGAGCGTCTTGACCACTACACCACCGAGGCAGGTTATACAGTGTGATTAATAATCAACGTACCAAAGTTGAACGCGTGACAAGGCGTTTGGGGTTCACAAATGTCATCAACAGAACTTGTGTGACGTTTACGTTGAAGAGCATAGGTACAAGAGAAGACCCAAATTTGAATCTCGATCTCTTTAAATTGCCGTTGACAGTGTGTTACGTTAACAGTGTGTTAGCCAATAAATCGCCGTTGACAGTGTGTTACGTTAACAGTGTGTTACGTTAACAGTGTGTTAGCCAATAACTAATGTGGTTTTCCAAAATGTTTTGGGTTTTTTTTTTTTTTTTTTTTTTTTTTTTTTTTTTTTTTTTTTTTTTTTTTTTTTTTTTTTTCAAGATGTTTGATAGAGGGAACTTTTACTGCCAAGGTCTTATCGTCCCGAAATCGAAGAGAGAAGGAAGACAGGACAGGAGAAAGCCAGCCGTTGGGAGAATACATTTTATCTGTTCAGGATAAAATCTGTCCCGGGCGGGAATCGAACCCGCGGCCTAGCGCTTACAAGGCAGACGCGCTACCAACCAAGCTATAACTAGGCTGGCTAACAAATCGGAAAAGTTATGGGAGTAGACTTCCCCAAAACCCTCCAAAAAAGCGTTTTTCATTCATTGCGGATAACAGATTAGGGGTTTTGACCTCATTCTAGTAGTTTTGATCGCTTTTTGGCGGTTTTCAGGTCCATTGACTGAACGGTTAGAGACATCGGAAAACTTAAGGGGGAAAAAACCCTCTCCTAAAACCATACTTAAAACCTATTTGAAAAGAAAATCCTATAAGATAAGGAGTGTCGTGTGATTCTCACACCATTATTTTTTCTTTCAAGTTACAAGATAGGTACTTACTTATAAAGGCTTTCTAGGACGTTGAGGGTGGCCCAACGTTAACGCCCTTTTAGTATAAATCATAATTATCATGACTGCTGATACTTGACTTTTTGTTATCTACATATACGTTATTCACGTGTTGTACCAATAAATATGAGCAACAAGGTTCTCAGTCTCTCACGATTTTATTGAATCAAAATCATTTATGATCATTTTTTCCAATTAATAATTTTCCCTCTGTTTTATTCCCGCGCTCAGCTAAATTTCCCCTTTGCTCTCTCCCCCAGTATTCGCGCTAAATCAAAGCGCGGCGCTCCGACGCGACCCCCCAGATCCAGACCTAGAGCCCCCGCCCCCCGATGAGAACCCTTGGCAACACTGTATCAAAGTGTACAGGGTGACCGGGAAGCTTGGCATGGTGACGGACAATATGTTCAGTGATGGGCGCACCCTGTATGATCGAGTGAAGTATGAGTTTATACGGCCGGACCATGTGGATAAGGTGCTGGCGTCTTTTCAGGCCACCTATCAACGACGAATGTTTCAGTAAGTACATATTATAGCGGTT
>NW_007381927.1:0-10260 GCF_000475195.1 Diaphorina citri | reverse complement strand
CATAATCGTTCCATCATGGGACGGGTCGATGTACGAAGCCTCTCCCCCAATTTCGATCATTGTATCTCTGCTCCCTCTTGATGTTGTTCCAATTTCCTTGTTTTCTTTGAATATTGGCTCTGATGACATAACTATATCAGTATCTCGGTCTTCCTCTTGGTCTCATACCTTCCATTCTCATCTCATACATTTTCTTTGGTAGTCTCTCACTGTTCATTCTTTTCTTATGTCCATACCACCTAAGTCTTCCTTTTCTCATTCTCTCCTCTAAACTCTCCATCTGTAGCATTCTCCTTATATCATCATTCCTGAAATGCCAAATCATGGTTCCTTGTCTTCCTTCTCTCTTCCCTTCTATGATGGAAACCATGTATTCGTTGTGCCGGTAAAGGTGGCCTATCCATTTATGTCTTCATGTCTTCTATCTTGTAGCATTTTCCAGATATGTCTTTTTAATCATGAGATTAAAACTCGGAATTTACTTCACTCGTTCGATAAAGTTACTTACCAAGATATTCATCCATGTAGGTTTGTACTGTTCTCCTGTCGTAGCTGTCTATCACTCTTCCTCCATACATCACCTGCCAATGATAGAAAATATTATTGATGTGAGGAGACACAACAGCGACATCCACGCCCTATCCAAACAACCAAATACAGTAGCCACCATGAACACTAACAGACTACGATGGCTTGGTCACCTGATGAGAACAGACAAAAACAGAGCCGTATGTGTCGTAGTATGCCTCTCATCAGATGCGCGATAAGTGACACAGTACATTTAGGTGCTGGGTCAACACGAGAACACCAGAAATAAATAGTCGACGGTGGGCATCGAACCCGGGACTTTCTGTATGGCAAGCAGTCTTACCTTATCCACGTATTGTTCTCTGGATATGCCACCACCAGCACTAGCGCACTTTTTCGTGAAATTCCCTGACTTTTCCAGTCTCCATGAAATTCCCTGACTTTTCCCGGTTTTCCAGTCTGGTAGACACCCTGCAAGGTCACCAACCTAGTTAGCTTAGTTGGTAGTACGCAGTGGCGTAGCGTCCATGTAGGGCGTGTATGGCGGCCATACACTCTAAATTAACTTAAATATTGACTTTAAATATTTATGAAGAATCATATGCGTAACTTATGTAGTGGAATATTGATCAGATTGGAGAAAATGTCTTGTGCCGCCTGCGTATAGTAACCTGAAATAAAATTGAGCAAATTGGGGTTCTATCATTAGAATCAAATCTTCTTTTTTCGCCTCCGTGTACAGACGGGGTCGGCATTTTTTTTTGTCAGCCTCTCAATCAGCCCTAACTAAGGTGATTGCTTTGGGCTGACATTTGGTTTTGTCTACAAATTTTACGAGTGAATGCCCTTCGTACTCGACCTTTGTTATTTCTTTAGCAAGGGAAATTCGGGCTGGTATACTCCCTGTTTAACGTCCCCCAGCCAGACAAGAGTTCTATCAATAACATCAAATAAAATAAGAAAAAAATACTTTCTCTTTCGCTCAATTTTGTTTTTGACATAGAAACAAACCAACCAAAATCCCCACAAAAAGTACTGAAATCCCCACAAAAAACCTGCCGTGTTGTAAAATTCGCCAAGTACAAACGATATTCTTACCTATTTCCGCGTTCAAGTGAAGTCCAAATAGTTCAGGGGATTGATGTGAGGGTAGCGCCTCCTCAATATAGTCCAGGTAGAACCACAAAAACTACTGAAATGCCCACAATAAACCTGCCGTGTTGTAAAATTCGCCAAACACAAACGATATTCTTACCTATTTCCGCATTCAAATGGAGTCCAAATATCTCAGGAGATTGATGTGAGGGTAGTTTTCTCAATATAGTCTAGGTAGAACCACAAAAACTACTGAAATCCCCACAATAAACCTGCCGAGTTGAAAAAATTCGCCGCCAAGTACAAATGGTACGTTACCTATTTCCGCGTTCAAGTGTAGTCCAAATAGTTCAGGGGATTGATGTGAGGGTAGAGTCTCTTCAATGTAGTCCAGGTAGAATTGTTTTGTGCCCGGGGGCGGTATTCCGTAGCCGGAGTAAAAGTGAAAGTCTTCCAGAGTGAAATCACCTGGAAATTGGGAAAAAAATAAATAGATTTGTCAGCTTTGATCGTCATTTGGAATGAAAACAGCAGTTTGTGCTTCTCAAATAGACCTGCAACAACGTAATGGGTTAATATAAGTAGCCAGCCTAGTTAGCTTGGAGGGTAGCGCGCCTGCCTTGTAAGCGCTAGGTCGCGGGGTCGATTACCGCCCAGGGCGGATTTTATCCTCAACGGAAAAGGTTCGTTCTCGGAACGGCTGGCTTTCTCCTGTCCTGTCTTCCTTTTCTCTTCGCTCTTGGGACGATAAAACCTTAGCAGTTACAGTTCCCTCTATCAAACCTCTAAAGGGAGGAAAACCCCAATGAAATGCCAAATCAATCAATCCATAATCGTTCCATCATGGGACGGGTCGATGTACGAAGCCTCTCCCCCAATTTCGATCATTGTATCTCTGCTCCCTCTTGATGTTGTTCCAATTTCCTTGTTTTCTTTGAATATTGGCTCTGATGACATAACTATATCAGTATCTCGGTCTTCCTCTTGGTCTCATACCTTCCATTCTCATCTCATACATTTTCTTTGGTAGTCTCTCACTGTTCACTCTTTTCATATTTCATATGTCCATACGACCTAAGTCTCCTTTTCTCACTCTCTCCTCTAAACTCTCCATCTGTCGCATTCTTCTGATATCATCATTTCTTACTCTGTCTCTTCTTGTTTTTCCTGCTATGCTTGGAGACTAAAGTATCATTAAGTGATCATTACAAATGAAAATAATAATAATGAAACTCACCTTTTTTGGCGGCCGAGAACTGAAGCAATTTGGCCACTGTGGCCAGATTGTGTCGCTGTTCCGTGCTAATTTCCTGACCAGGCCGTAATGAAATGATCTTGTACGCCTCCGGAGCCACGATGGCCGAATTGATGAAATTGTAGTACAGATAGTGGCCAATTACCTGCAGAGATAAAAGGGTAGTTTTTTACTTTCGTCTTCATCTCCGAAAACATCAAATAGAAACGAGTGGCGAACTACAAACCAATCCTAGGATTTTTTTCGAGAGGTTTGACAGACCCAGTCATGGAAAAGGAGACACAACAGCGACATCCACGCCCTATCCAAACAACCAAATATAGTAGCCACCATGAACACTAACAGACTACGATGGCTTGGTCACCTGATGAGAATAGACAAAAACAGAGCCGTGTGGAAGATCTTCACCAACACACCACATCAAGGCAAACGTTTACCAGGGAGACCACGTAGCTGCTGGATCAACGAGATGAAGAGACTATGCAACAGATGGGGACTGAACGACTGGGAGGAGTTGACACAACATAGAGTTCTTTGGAGGCAAGCAGTCTGGTCGGCACGGGATTCACATATCCCTAATACGCCATCGGAGTGTGTGTGTGTGTGTGTGGTTGTTGTTGTTGTAGTAGCCATTGCCCAAGTCAAACGGATCAATCCCCCTCTGTGGTTGGTAGTCCTAGGAAATTTGCCACATCAATTGGTTTAAGCCATAGATCCATAGGTGTGGTCACAATAGATCTACAGAGGTCGCACTGTCGCAGTGTTAATTGCATACTCTCTTGGGAGAGGAGCAACCAGTCCCATAATAGAATAGAGAAATAGGTGTGAGTTGTGTGGGCTTGATCAAAGAAAATATTGATCAAATGGCAATATTGTAACAGCTCCTTTTTGTAGTAATTTTAAATTGACGTAAAATCTAAAGAAGTACTTGTTTTTTTATGAACACAAAAAGCCCAAAGTGGCTGAGGTGTTAGGCAACCCTAACCTGGAGGGAAAATGCTGTTCAATTACCCATTTTTTTATGTCTGCAAAAGTTTACCTGTCCTGGGCTTGATCAAAGAAAATATTGATCAAATGGCAATATTGTAACAGCTCCTTTTTGTAGTAATTTTAAATTGACGTAAAATCTAAAGTACTTATCTAAAGTACTTATGAACACAAAAAGCCCAAAGTGGCTGAGGTGTAAGGCAACCCTAACCTGGAGGGAAAATGCTGTTCGAATACCCATTTTTTTAAGTACCCATTCCAGGTCGTCACAAAGGCGGCCGAACTTTTCCGGGAACTGTTCGCTCAGTTTAACCACATGTTCCCAATAGATATTTGAGAGTCTCCCACGGGATTCGCATAATGTCCTCGTTCTTATCCAGTAGTGGATAGATAGGTGTCGATAATTGGGTCAGTTAAATTTCTTGACCCCGCCGGGAATCGAACCCGGGTCTCCCGCGTGCAAGGCGAGTGCAGTGACCACTACGCCATGGGAGCTGACCATAGAAAATATTATTGATGTTGTTGTAGTAGCCATTGCCCAAGTCAAACGGATCAATCCTCCTCTGTGGTTGGTAGTATGGTAGTCCTAGGAAATTTGCCACATCAATTGGTTTAAGCCATAGATCCATAGGTGAGGTCACAATAGATCTACAGAGGTCGCAGTGCTAATTGTATACTCTCTTGGGAGAGAAGCAACCAGTCCCATAATAGAATAGAGAAATAGGTGTGAGTTGTGTGGGCTTGATCAAAGAAAATAGTGATCAAATGGCAATATTGTAACAGCTCCTTTTTGTAGTACTTTTAAATTGACGTAAAATCTAAAGAAGTACTTGTTTTTTATGAACACAAAAAGCCCAAAGTGGCTCAGGTGTTAGGCAACCCTAACCTGGAGGGAAAATGCTGTTCGAATACCCATTTTTTTAAGTCTGCAAAAGTTTACCTGTCCGATGAGATATTTGAGAGTCTCCCACGGGATTCTCATGATGTCCTCGTTCTTATCCAGTAGTGGATAGATAGGTGTCGATAATTGGGTCAGTCCACTTAGTATGCTCCAGTAATTGGCACCCTTTGGTAATACATAATTCTATTCTATGGATCTTCTACAGAAATAAAGGTCTACAAAAGTTTACCTGTCCGATGAGATATTTGAGAGTCTCCCACGGGATTCTCATGATGTCTTCATTCTTATCCAGGAGTCTGGATAGATAGGTGTCGATGATTTGTACACACACGGTAAAATCACACTCGGAGTAATCGTACGATATATTCCAGCCTATCTTATCATACTTGCGGCGTTCCTGAGGAATGAACAAGGAAAAGAGGATTGAATTAGTAAGTAGAAGGTAGAACTCCAGTAAAATTGAAGAATACAATATCTCTAGTAGCGCTGCCAAACATTGACTTGGCGGGGAGGAGCACTACCGCGCTCCTTTATAACATTTACAAGCGTGTGACAGTTTGGTAGGAGATTTATACCTTCATATGTACAAAATTTACAAAAATAAATTTCAAACCGGTATCGGTAACAGAGTAATAGGGAAAAGAATTGAGAGAATAATATACCTTGTTTATCCTGATCGAATGAGACTAAAAAGTCCCTTTACTCCTGCAGTCTAAACAAGGTCTTGCGTATTTTATATGTTTAAAAACATAGTAACTACATAATGTTACATCAGAAGACCCTGCTTAATTTAAAATAATAATAGAATTGGGAGGAGGTATACCTGTACTACAGCATGGAAGAAGGCCAGCACGTAGATAAGGTAAAATTTCCAACCCACCTATCCTTTGGAACATTGATTGTTCCCGGATAGATGGGCAGTGTGTACCGTTCTTGTATGAACGTGAAAATAAAGGCCATAATAATAATAATGATAATAATAATAATAGAATTGGGAGGAGGTGTACCTGTACTACAGCATGGAAGAAGGCCAGCACATAGATAAGGTCCTTGTACTTCGGGTGTGCGCAGGTCTCCAGAACATCAGATCTCATCTTGAAGTAGGTATTCTTGATGTTGAGTTTCAAACCGTTAGGTGGCTCGGTAACTACTTTGAGCGATTTCTGAAGAATACCTGAAAGAAAGTAATAATAATCTGAGTTATAGACATGCTGTCTGTATAGGAGCGGTAATGTAGGACTCTGGGATGTGAAGTCCGGATAGCCACATTACGACTGGATCTCCGGACTGAATCTGTAGGGAGGAAAACCGGATAAAATAAATATAATACATTGAAAATAATAATAATAATCTGAGTTATAGACATGCTGTCTGTATAGGAGCGGTAATGTAGGACTCCGGGATGTGAAGTCCGGATAGCCACATTACGACCGGATCTCCGGACTGAATCTGTAGGGAGGAAAACCGGATAAAATAAATATAATACATTAAAAATAATAATAATCTGAGTTATAGACATGCTGTCTGTATAGGAGCGGTAATGTAGGACTCTGGGATGTGAAGTCCGGATAGCCACATTACGGCCGGATCTCCGGACTGAATCTAAAGGAGACAAAATGATAATGAGAACAAAAATCGATCTTTTTAATTGGACATCAGAGAACAAAACATCATAATAAAATCAATGCAGAAGGAACCAGTTAGCTTAGAGCAGTGCTTCTCAAACTGTGTGCCACGACACTCTAGTGTGCCGCGTAGAGTGTTAAAAAGTGTGCCGTGGTGGCGACAACTTTGATTGGAAATACATCATAATAAAATCAATGCAGAAGGAACCAGTTAGCTTAAAGCAGTGCTTCTCAAACTGTGTGCCACGGCACTCTAGTGTGCCGCGGAAAGATTAGTGTCTTAAAAGTGCCGTGGTGGCGACAACTTTGAGAAGCACTGGCTTAAAGGGTAGCGCTTCTGCCTTTCAAGCGCTCGGTCGCAGTTTCTATTACCGCCCGGGACGGATTTCATCCGAAGCAGACAAGGTTCGTTCTCGGAACGGCAGGCTTTCTCCTATCCTGCTCGGCTTCTCTTCGATTTCGGGACGATAGCAGTTACAGTTCGATTTATGAAACCTCTTTAAAAAAAAAAAAATCAAAATTTAGCTAATTAAAAAATATCTCAAGGCAGCTTAGTTAGCTTAGTTCTTTTTCTTCTTCTTCTTCTTCTTCTTCTCCTCCTCCTCCTCCTCCTCCTTCTTCTTCATTTCCTTCTCCTCTTCCTTCTTCTCCTCCTCCTCTTTCTTTTTCTTCAAGTTACACGAATCTCCCTGAATGAAACTCAAGTTATACTAATCCCCCCAAATGAAATCTTCAAGTGTTTCCCTGTTTCACTCACCCAGCTCACATACTGTTCGTTGCGGCGGTCAAAGTGTTGCATCCAGGCGCCCAATTTCTTACAGGTGGCCGGCGCCAGGGGGCGCCACTCTTCCGGTAGCTGCCCGTTGAACAGAGAGGTGGAAATGGAGTCCAAGATGGCGTCCATACCTATTTCTCCTGCTAGAGCCTGAAATAAATTTCACGTAATTTAATCAGTAAGCGGCTAACTGTCTCCTAAATAAGTTGAAAAAAAGCTGAGTTTTTCATCACCGTTTTTATTTTTTTCGTAGCAATGAAACAACTGCTACATTAGACGCATGTGGTCTGTGTCGTAGCATGCCCATCCTGTAGTATGCTCTCATCAGATGGGCGAGAAGAGACACAATACTTCCCATTTGGGTGCTGGGTCAGCACGAGAACACCAGAAAGAAAACCCGTTGAAATATTTGCAATCGAAAAACGAGTACAATTTTTGACGGTGTTGGTATTCGAACATGCCAAGCAAGCGTGCCCCAAAAAATGATAAATGATTGATACATAATGTGGATTTTTTTTCTGAACATATTTGAAATATTACGAGTAGGTACCTACAAGTTTTTGGTCGGTTTGGATCAGATTAATGCATGTTTTTATTATTATTAGTATTAGTATAAATATAAGTATTAGTATTAGTATGAGTATGAGTATTATTATTATTATTATTAAATTGGTCCCAGGCACTCTTACCCTTCTCAATAGAGCCAGCGTGAGTTTCATCTTGTTGACCAGCACATTGAATCTATCCAGTTCTTGGAACAGAACGACCAGGGTGGGTGTAAGAACGCGGCCCTTGTCTCGCTTGATGCGGGGGACGTCGAATTCGGGCGGTAGTTTGGCCAGGATGTCGGCGCACGCCTAATGAGGAAGAAACATGAACCACCCTGTACTATTGTAATTTGGTATTTTATTTTATTCGGCATTTATCTCGTATTTGGCATAGTCTCGAGATACTACGTCAACTAACTTAATAATAAGCTAGTGAAATGATAGATAGATAGATAGATACCGCACTATGTTTTCACTATCTCATTATCTTGCATAAGTTCAAATTGAACAATATTGATGCTCAAAGCAATTTAAATCAAATACATGAGGACACCACAAAGTAAGCCGGATTTTTTTTTGTCGGTGGTGGGCTTCGAACTCGGGACTTTCTGTATGGCAAGCAGTCTTACCTTATTTCTCTGGATATGCCTCCACCAGCACTAGGGGTATTCTTGATGTTGAGTTTCAAACCGTTAGGTGGCTCGGTAACTACTTTGAGCGATTTCTGAAGAATACCTGAAAGAAAGAAAAAAAATATTGTACTTGCCGACAAATTTTAACACACGGAGTTTTTTGTGGGGATTTCAGTAGTTTTTGTGTTTTTTATTCTCTTCCTTCCTCCCTCCCTTGGCTTTACATCTTTTTCTATTTTCCGTTCTCATCAAACTCAGTGGTGTAGTGGTTAGCACGGTGTACTTCGAAAGAAAGAAAAAAAATATTGTACTTGCCGACAAATTTTAACACACGGAGTTTTTTGTGGGGATTTCAGTAGTTTTTGTGTTTTTTAGTCTCTTCCTTCCTCCCTCCCTTGGCTTTACATCTTTTTCTATTTTCCGTTCTCATCAAACTCAGTGGTGTAGGGGTTAGCACGGTGTACTTTGAATCTGGAGGTTGGTGGTTCGAGTCCAAGTCAAGTCATGAAGTTAAGCGTAGTGTATTAAGCGGGGAACGACATTTGTGACAAGTATTTATGCTTAACACAATTAAAATTCCTTAGAAACACAAAACCCCCTGATCATTGGACCGCCAATGTTTATCGGGCTGAGTGAGTAGATTTTCACTGAGCTGAAGTTTGATCGTCATTTGGAATGAGAAGAGAAGTTTGTGCTTCTCAAATAGACCTGAAAGAACATAATGGGTTAAAAATTTTACTTCGAAGGAGAAGAGAAAATAGACCTGAAATAACGTCATGGGTTAATAATTTTAGAATTATTGAGATATTGGAAAAATCCTACAATGCTGCAGCGAGCACCAAAGTTGTGACATAATAACACAAAGAAACTGCATTTGCATTTACATATAAGTAGCCAGCCAGATAGCTTGGAGCGTAGCGCGTCTGCCTTGTAAGCGCTAGGCCGCTGGTTCGCTTCCCGCCCGGGGCGAACTTTATAATAAACAAATAAGGTTTGTTTTTGGAACGCCTGGCTTTGTCCTATCCTGTCCTCCGCGCATGAAGGATATGAGGAGATGGCAATTCTGATATACCAACCAGAAGCCACGTGAAATGCTCTTCTGTAGAAGGTCTAGAGCCGTCTTAAATAGAATAGAATAAAATGAAATTAAGTACAATGGAATAAACACAATAAAGAAATAGCAAAGGTTGAGTGCGAAGGGCATCCACTCGTAAAATTTGTAGCCAAAACCAAATGTCAGCCCAAAGCAATACCCCGTGTTGTTCCAGGCGGCCACCCGTCCTTACACCAACCATGCGCAACGTTGCCTAACTCCAGTGATCTGTCGGAACTGTGTGCTTTCAACTTTCCGCCCACTTCCATTCAACTTCAACTTTTCGCCCACAATCACAATAAAATAAAATAAATTGAATTGAACTTTAAGCAAACAAAGGGTATTGCTTTGGGCTGACATTTGGTTTTGGCTACAAATTTTACGAGTGGATGCCCTTCGCACTCAACCTTTGCTATTTCTTTATTGTTTTTATTCCCTTCTACTTGATTTCATTTTATTCTATTCTATTTTAGACGGCTCTAGACCTTCTACAGAAGAGCATTTCACGTGGCTTCTGGTTGGTATATCAGAATTGCCATCTCCTCATATCCTTCATGCGTGATCTTGAAAAGCACCTGGAATCAGCCTCCGTCTATCATCCTAACTTCAGACTGTGGCTTACTACAGACCCCACGCCTGATTTCCCAATAGGTGAGTACTACTGTAGACCTCATGTGATGGTATTTTGAAGAAAAACATTGGCGGTCCAATGATCACGGGGTTTTGTGTTTCTAAGGAATTTTTTGTGTTAAGCATAAATACTTGTCACAAATGTCGTTCCCCGCTTAATACACTACGCTTAACTTCATGACTTGACTTGG